>NW_027670101.1:0-53000 GCF_964188305.1 Podarcis bocagei
CAAAAATGTTGTCAAACTGTTGCAAGTGATCCCCTGAAATGTTTTTGGGTGAAAACAGATGGGTTTTTATCATCGGAAACAGAATTAGCCCTCGACGTCTGAACAACTTTTTTTGAAAAAATCCCTAAGCTGCGCGGTCACAATTTCTGCTAAAAATATGACGTTCTGCAATTCACTCAAAAATGTTGTCAAAATGTTGCAAGTGATCCCCTGAAATGTTTTTCGGTGGAAACAGATGGGTTTTTATCATCGGAAAAAGAATTAGCCCTCGACGTGTGAACAACTTTTTTTGAAAAAATCCCTAAGCCGCGCGGTCACAATTTCTGCTAAAAATCTGACGTTCTGCAATTCACTCAAAAATGTTGGAAAACCGTTGCAAGTGATCCCCTGAAATGTTTTTCGGTGGAAACAGTTGGCTTTTTATCATCGGAAACAAAAGTAGCCCCCGACGTCTGAACAACTTTTTTTGAAAAATCCCTAAGCCGCGCGGTCACAATTTCTGCTAAAAATCAGACGTTCTGCAATTCCCTCAAAAATGTTGGCAAACTGTTGCAAGTGATCCCCTGAAATGTTTTTCGGTGGAAAAAGATGGCTTTTTATCATCGGAAACAGAATTAGCCCTCAACGTCTGAACAACTTTTTTTGAAAAAATCCCTAAGCCGCGCGGTCACAATTTCTGCTAAAAATCTGACGTTCTGCAATTCACTCAAAAATGGTCCCAAACTGTTGCAAACGATCCCCTGAAAGGTTTTTCAGTGGAAACAGATGGGTTTTTATCATCGGAAACAGAATTAGCCCTCGACGTCTGAACAACTTATTTTGAAAAAATCCCTAAGCTGCGCGGTCACAATTTCTGCTAAAAATCTGACGTTCTGCAATTCACTCAAAAATGTTGTCAAACTGTTGCAAACGATCCCCTGAAAGGTTTTTCGGTGGAAACAGATGGGTTTTTATCATCGGAAACAGAATGAGTCCTCGACGTCTGAACAACTTTTTTTAAAAAAATCCCTAAGCCGCGCGGTCACAATTTCTGCTAAAAATCTGACGTTCTGCAATTCACTCAAAAATGTTGTCAAACTGTTGCAAACGATCCCCTGAAAGGTTTTTCGGTGGAAACAGATGGGTTTTTATCATCGGAAAAAGAATTAGCCCTCGACGTGTGAACAACTTTTTTTGAAAAAATCCCTAAGCCGCGCGGTCACAATTTCTGCTAAAAATCTGACGTTCTGCAATTCACTCAAAAATGTTGGAAAACCGTTGCAAGTGATCCCCTGAAATGTTTTTCGGTGGAAACAGTTGGCTTTTTATCATCGGAAACAGAATTAGCCCTCGACGTCTGAACAACTTTTTTTTGAAAAAATCCCTAAGCCGCGCAGTCACAATTTCTGCTAAAAATCTGACGTTCTGCTATTCACTCAAAAATGTTGTCAAAATGTTGCAAGTGATCCCCTGAAATGTTTTTCGGTGGAAACAGATGGGTTTTTATAATCGGAAATAGAATTAGCCCTCGACGTCTGAACAACTTTTTTTGAAAAAATCCCTAAGCCGCGCGGTCACAATTTCTGCTAAAAATCTGACGTTCTGCAATTCCCTCAAAAACGTTGGCAAACTGTTGCAAATGATCCCCTGAAATGTTTTTCGGTGGAAACAGATGGGTTTTTATCATCGGAAACAGAATTAGCCTTCGACGTCTGAACAACTTTTTTTGAAAAAATCCCTAAGCCGCGCGGTCACAATTTCTGCTAAAAATCTGACGTTCTGCAATTCACTCAAAAATGTTGTCAAAATGTTGTAAGTGATCCCCTGAAATGTTTTTCGGTGGAAACAGATGGGTTTTTATCATCGGAAACAGAATTAGCCCTCGACGTGTGAACAACTTTTTTTGAAAAAATCCCTAAGCCGCGCGGTCACAATTTCTGCTAAAAATCTGACGTTCTGCAATTCCCTCAAAAATGTTGGCAAACTGTTGCAAGTGATCCCCTGAAATGTTTTTCGGTGGAAACAGATGGGTTTTTATCATCGGAAACAGAATTAGCCCTCGACGTCTGAACAACTTTTTTTGAAAAAATCCCTAAGCCGCGTGGTCACAATTTCTGCTAAAAATCTGACGTTCTGCAATTCCCTCAAAAATGTTGGCAAACTGCTGCAAGTGATCCCCTGAAATGTTTTTCGGTGGAAACAGATGGGTTTTTATCATCGGAAACAGAATTAGCCGTCGACGTCTGAACAACTTTTTTGAAAAAATCCCTAAGCCGCGCGGTCACAATTTCTGCTAAAAATCTGACGTTCTGCAATTCCCTCAAAAATGTTTGGCAAACTGTTGCAAGTGATCCCCTGAAGTGTTTTTCGGTGGAAACAGATGGGTTTTTATCATCGGAAACAGAATTAGCCCTCGACGTCTGAACAACTTTTTTTGAAAAAATCCCTAAGCCGCGCGGTCACAATTTCTGCTAAAAATCTGACATTCTGCAATTCACTCAAAAATGTTGGCAAAGTGTTGCAAGTGATCCCCTGAAATGTTTTTCGGTGGAAACAGATGGGTTTTTATCATCGGAAACAGAATTAGCCCTCGACGTCTGAACAACTTTTTTTGAAAAAATCCCTAAGCCGCGCGGTCACAATTTCTGCTAAAAATCTGACGTTCTGCAATTCCCTCAAAAACGTTGGCAAACTGTTGCAAATGATCCCCTGAAATGTTTTTCGGTGGAAACAGATGGGTTTTTATCATCGGAAACAGAATTAGCCTTCGACGTCTGAACAACTTTTTTTGAAAAAATCCCTAAGCCGCGCGGTCACAATTTCTGCTAAAAATCTGACGTTCTGCAATTCATTCAAAAATGGTCCCAAACTGTTGCAAACGATCCCCTGAAAGGTTTTTCGGTGGAAACAGATGGGTTTTTATCATCGGAAACAGAATTAGCCTTCGACGTCTGAACAACTTTTTTTGAAAAAATCCCTAAGCCGCGCGGTCACAATTTCTGCTAAAAATCTGACATTGTGCAATTCACTCAAAAATGTTGGCAAAGTGTTGCAAGTGATCCCCTGAAATGTTTTTCGGTGGAAACAGATGGGTTTTTATCATCGGAAACAGAATTAGCCTTCGACGTCTGAACAACTTTTTTTGAAAAAATCCCTAAGCCGCGCGGTCACAATTTCTGCTAAAAATCTGACGTTCTGCAATTCCCTCAAAAACGTTGGCAAACTGTTGCAAATGATCCCCTGAAATGTTTTTCGGTGGAAACAGATGGGTTTTTATCATCGGAAACAGAATTAGCCTTCGACGTCTGAACAACTTTTTTTGAAAAAATCCCTAAGCCGCGCGGTCACAATTTCTGCTAAAAATCTGACGTTCTGCAATTCATTCAAAAATGGTCCCAAACTGTTGCAAACGATCCCCTGAAAGGTTTTTCGGTGGAAACAGATGGGTTTTTATCATCCGAAACAGAATTAGCCCTCGACGTCTGAACAACTTTTTTTGAAAAAAATCCCTAAGCCGCGCGGTCACAATTTCTGCTAAAAATCTGACGTTCTGCAATTCACTCAAAAATGACCCCAAACTGTTGCAAACGATCCCCTGAAAGGTTTTTCGGTGGAAACAGATGGGTTTTTATCATCGGAAACAGAATGAGCCCTCGACGTCTGAACAACTTTTTTAAAAAAAATCCCTAAGCCGCGCGGTCACAATTTCTGCTAAAAATCTGACGTTCTGCAATTCATTCAAAAATGTTGGCAAACCTTTGCAAGTGATCCCCTGAAATGTTTTCTGGTGGAAACAGTTGGGTTTTTATCATCGGAAAAATAATTAGCCCTCGACGTCTGAACAACTTTTTTTGAAAAAATCCCTAAGCTGCGCGGTCACAATTTCAGCTAAAAATCTGACGTTCTGCAATTCCCTCAAAAATGTTGGCAAACTGTTGCAAGTGATCCCCTGAAATGTTTTTCGGTGGAAACAGATGGGTTTTTATCATTAGGAAACAGAATTAGCACTGGACGTCTGAACAACTTTTTTTGAAAAAATCCCTAAGCCGCGCAGTCACAATTTCTGCTAAAAACCTGACGTTCTGCAATTCACTCAAAAATGGTGCTAAACTGTTGCAAACGATCCCCTGAAAGGTTTTTCGGTGGAAACAGATGTGTTTTTATCATCGGAAACAGAATTAGCCCTCGAGGTCTGAACAACTTTTTTTGAAAAAATCCCTAAGCCACGCGGTCACAATTTTTGCTAAAAATCTGACGTTCTGCAATTCCCTCAAAAATGTTGGCAAACTGTTGCAAGTGATCCCCTGAAATGTTTTCCGGTGGAAACAGATGGGTTTTTATCATCGGAAACAGAATTAGCCCTCGACGTCTCAACAACTTTTTTTGAAAAAATCCCTAAGCCGCGCGGTCACAATTTCTGCTAAAAATCTGACGTTCTGCAATTCACTCAAAAATGTTGTCAAAATGTTGCAAGTGATCCCCTGAAATTTTTTTCGGTGGAAACAGATGGGTTTTTATAATCGGAAATAGAATTAGCCCTCGACGTCTAAACAACTTTTTTTGAAAAAATCCCTAAGCCGCGCGGTCACAATTTCTGCTAAAAATCTGACGTTCTGCAATTCCCTCAAAAACGTTGGCAAACTGTTGCAAATGATCCCCTGAAATGTTTTTGGGTGAAAACAGATGGGTTTTTATCATCGGAAACAGAATTAGCCCTCGACGTCTGAACAACTTTTTTTGAAAAAATCCCTAAGCTGCGCTGTCACAATTTCTGCTAAAAATATGACGTTCTGCAATTCACTCAAAAATGTTGTCAAAATGTTGCAAGTGATCCCCTGAAATGTTTTTCGGTGGAAACAGATGGGTTTTTATCATCGGAAAAAGAATTAGCCCTCGACGTGTGAACAACTTTTTTTGAAAAAATCCCTAAGCCGCGCGGTCACAATTTCTGCTAAAAATCTGACGTTCTGCAATTCACTCAAAAATGTTGGAAAACCGTTGCAAGTGATCCCCTGAAATGTTTTTCGGTGGAAACAGTTGGCTTTTTATCATCGGAAACAGAATTAGCCCTCGACGTCTGAACAACTTTTTTTTGAAAAAATCCCTAAGCCGCGCAGTCACAATTTCTGCTAAAAATCTGACGTTCTGCTATTCACTCAAAAATGTTGTCAAAATGTTGCAAGTGATCCCCTGAAATGTTTTTCGGTGGAAACAGATGGGTTTTTATAATCGGAAATAGAATTAGCCCTCGACGTCTGAACAACTTTTTTTGAAAAAATCCCTAAGCCGCGCGGTCACAATTTCTGCTAAAAATCTGACGTTCTGCAATTCCCTCAAAAACGTTGGCAAACTGTTGCAAATGATCCCCTGAAATGTTTTTCGGTGGAAACAGATGGGTTTTTATCATCGGAAACAGAATTAGCCTTCGACGTCTGAACAACTTTTTTTGAAAAAATCCCTAAGCCGCGCGGTCACAATTTCTGCTAAAAATCTGACGTTCTGCAATTCACTCAAAAATGTTGTCAAAATGTTGTAAGTGATCCCCTGAAATGTTTTTCGGTGGAAACAGATGGGTTTTTATCATCGGAAACAGAATTAGCCCTCGACGTGTGAACAACTTTTTTTGAAAAAATCCCTAAGCCGCGCGGTCACAATTTCTGCTAAAAATCTGACGTTCTGCAATTCCCTCAAAAATGTTGGCAAACTGTTGCAAGTGATCCCCTGAAATGTTTTTCGGTGGAAACAGATGGGTTTTTATCATCGGAAACAGAATTAGCCCTCGACGTCTGAACAACTTTTTTTGAAAAAATCCCTAAGCCGCGTGGTCACAATTTCTGCTAAAAATCTGACGTTCTGCAATTCCCTCAAAAATGTTGGCAAACTGCTGCAAGTGATCCCCTGAAATGTTTTTCGGTGGAAACAGATGGGTTTTTATCATCGGAAACAGAATTAGCCGTCGACGTCTGAACAACTTTTTTTGAAAAAATCCCTAAGCCGCGCGGTCACAATTTCTGCTAAAAATCTGACGTTCTGCAATTCCCTCAAAAATGTTGGCAAACTGTTGCAAGTGATCCCCTGAAGTGTTTTTCGGTGGAAACAGATGGGTTTTTATCATCGGAAACAGAATTAGCCCTCGACGTCTGAACAACTTTTTTTGAAAAAATCCCTAAGCCGCGCGGTCACAATTTCTGCTAAAAATCTGACATTCTGCAATTCACTCAAAAATGTTGGCAAAGTGTTGCAAGTGATCCCCTGAAATGTTTTTCGGTGGAAACAGATGGGTTTTTATCATCGGAAACAGAATTAGCCCTCGACGTCTGAACAACTTTTTTTGAAAAAATCCCTAAGCCGCGCGGTCACAATTTCTGCTAAAAATCTGACGTTCTGCAATTCCCTCAAAAACGTTGGCAAACTGTTGCAAATGATCCCCTGAAATGTTTTTCGGTGGAAACAGATGGGTTTTTATCATCGGAAACAGAATTAGCCTTCGACGTCTGAACAACTTTTTTTGAAAAAATCCCTAAGCCGCGCGGTCACAATTTCTGCTAAAAATCTGACGTTCTGCAATTCATTCAAAAATGGTCCCAAACTGTTGCAAACGATCCCCTGAAAGGTTTTTCGGTGGAAACAGATGGGTTTTTATCATCGGAAACAGAATTAGCCTTCGACGTCTGAACAACTTTTTTTGAAAAAATCCCTAAGCCGCGCGGTCACAATTTCTGCTAAAAATCTGACATTGTGCAATTCACTCAAAAATGTTGGCAAAGTGTTGCAAGTGATCCCCTGAAATGTTTTTCGGTGGAAACAGATGGGTTTTTATCATCGGAAACAGAATTAGCCTTCGACGTCTGAACAACTTTTTTTGAAAAAATCCCTAAGCCGCGCGGTCACAATTTCTGCTAAAAATCTGACGTTCTGCAATTCCCTCAAAAACGTTGGCAAACTGTTGCAAATGATCCCCTGAAATGTTTTTCGGTGGAAACAGATGGGTTTTTATCATCGGAAACAGAATTAGCCTTCGACGTCTGAACAACTTTTTTTGAAAAAATCCCTAAGCCGCGCGGTCACAATTTCTGCTAAAAATCTGACGTTCTGCAATTCATTCAAAAATGGTCCCAAACTGTTGCAAACGATCCCCTGAAAGGTTTTTCGGTGGAAACAGATGGGTTTTTATCATCCGAAACAGAATTAGCCCTCGACGTCTGAACAACTTTTTTTGAAAAAAATCCCTAAGCCGCGCGGTCACAATTTCTGCTAAAAATCTGACGTTCTGCAATTCACTCAAAAATGACCCCAAACTGTTGCAAACGATCCCCTGAAAGGTTTTTCGGTGGAAACAGATGGGTTTTTATCATCGGAAACAGAATGAGCCCTCGACGTCTGAACAACTTTTTTAAAAAAAATCCCTAAGCCGCGCGGTCACAATTTCTGCTAAAAATCTGACGTTCTGCAATTCACTCAAAAATGTTGGCAAACCTTTGCAAGTGATCCCCTGAAATGTTTTCTGGTGGAAACAGTTGGGTTTTTATCATCGGAAAAATAATTAGCCCTCGACGTCTGAACAACTTTTTTTGAAAAAATCCCTAAGCTGCGCGGTCACAATTTCAGCTAAAAATCTGACGTTCTGCAATTCCCTCAAAAATGTTGGCAAACTGTTGCAAGTGATCCCCTGAAATGTTTTTCGGTGGAAACAGATGGGTTTTTATCATTAGGAAACAGAATTAGCACTGGACGTCTGAACAACTTTTTTTGAAAAAATCCCTAAGCCGCGCAGTCACAATTTCTGCTAAAAACCTGACGTTCTGCAATTCACTCAAAAATGGTGCTAAACTGTTGCAAACGATCCCCTGAAAGGTTTTTCGGTGGAAACAGATGTGTTTTTATCATCGGAAACAGAATTAGCCCTCGAGGTCTGAACAACTTTTTTTGAAAAAATCCCTAAGCCACGCGGTCACAATTTTTGCTAAAAATCTGACGTTCTGCAATTCCCTCAAAAATGTTGGCAAACTGTTGCAAGTGATCCCCTGAAATGTTTTCCGGTGGAAACAGATGGGTTTTTATCATCGGAAACAGAATTAGCCCTCGACGTCTCAACAACTTTTTTTGAAAAAATCCCTAAGCCGCGCGGTCACAATTTCTGCTAAAAATCTGACGTTCTGCAATTCACTCAAAAATGTTGTCAAAATGTTGCAAGTGATCCCCTGAAATTTTTTTCGGTGGAAACAGATGGGTTTTTATAATCGGAAATAGAATTAGCCCTCGACGTCTAAACAACTTTTTTTGAAAAAATCCCTAAGCCGCGCGGTCACAATTTCTGCTAAAAATCTGACGTTCTGCAATTCCCTCAAAAACGTTGGCAAACTGTTGCAAATGATCCCCTGAAATGTTTTTCGGTGGAAACAGATGGGTTTTTATCATCGGAAACAGAATTAGCCTTCGACGTCTGAACAACTTTTTTTGAAAAAATCCCTTAGCCGCGCGGTCACAATTTCTGCTAAAAATCTGACGTTCTGCAATTCACTCAAAAATGTTGGCAAACCTTTGCAAGTGATCCCCTGAAATGTTTTCTGGTGGAAACAGTTGGGTTTTTATCATCGGAAAAATAATTAGCCCTCGACGTCTGAACAACTTTTTTTGAAAAAATCCCTAAGCTGCGCGGTCACAATTTCAGCTAAAAATCTGACGTTCTGCAATTCCCTCAAAAATGTTGGCAAACTGTTGCAAGTGATCCCCTGAAATGTTTTTCGGTGGAAACAGATGGGTTTTTATCATTAGGAAACAGAATTAGCACTGGACGTCTGAACAACTTTTTTTGAAAAAATCCCTAAGCCGCGCAGTCACAATTTCTGCTAAAAACCTGACGTTCTGCAATTCACTCAAAAATGGTGCTAAACTGTTGCAAACGATCCCCTGAAAGGTTTTTCGGTGGAAACAGATGTGTTTTTATCATCGGAAACAGAATTAGCCCTCGAGGTCTGAACAACTTTTTTTGAAAAAATCCCTAAGCCACGCGGTCACAATTTTTGCTAAAAATCTGACGTTCTGCAATTCACTCAAAAATGTTGGCAAACTGTTGCAAGTGATCCCCTGAAATGTTTTCCGGTGGAAACAGATGGGTTTTTATCATCGGAAACAGAATTAGCCCTCGACGTCTCAACAATTTTTTTTGAAAAAATCCCTAAGCCGCGCGGTCACAATTTCTGCTAAAAATCTGACGTTCTGCAATTCACTCAAAAATGTTGTCAAAATGTTGCAAGTGATCCCCTGAAATTTTTTTCGGTGGAAACAGATGGGTTTTTATCATCGGAAACAGAATTAGCCCTCGACGTCTGAACAACTTTTTTTTGAAAAAATCCCTAAGCCGCGCAGTCACAATTTCTGCTAAAAATCTGACGTTCTGCAATTCACTCAAAAATGTTGGCAAAGTGTTGCAAGTGATCCCCTGAAATGTTTTTCGGTGGAAACAGATGGGTTTTTATCATCGGAAACAGAATTAGCCCTCGACGTCTGAACAACTTTTTTTGAAAAAATCCCTAAGCCGCGCGGTCATAATTTCTGCTAAAAATCTGACGTTCTGCAATTCCCTCAAAAACGGTCCCAAACCGTTGCAAACGATCCCCTGAAAGGTTTTTCGGTGGAAACAGATGGGTTTTTATCATCGGAAACAGAATGAGTCCTCGACGTCTGAACAACTTTTTTTGAAAAAAATCCCTAAGCCGCGCGGTCACAATTTCTGCTAAAAATCTGACGTTCTGCAATTCACTCAAAAATGTTGTCAAACTGTTGCAAACGATCCCCTGAAAGGTTTTTCGGTGGAAACAGATGGGTTTTTATCATCGGAAACAGAATGAGTCCTCGACGTCTGAACAACTTTTTTTAAAAAAATCCCTAAGCCGCGCGGTCACAATTTCTGCTAAAAATCTGACGTTCTGCAATTCACTCAAAAATGTTGTCAAACTGTTGCAAGTGATCCCCTGAAATGTTTTTGGGTGAAAACAGATGGGTTTTTATCATCGGAAACAGAATTAGCCCTCGACGTCTGAACAACCTTTTTTGAAAAAATCCCTAAGCTGCGCGGTCACAATTTCTGCTAAAAATATGACGTTCTGCAATTCACTCAAAAATGTTGTCAAAATGTTGCAAGTGATCCCCTGAAATGTTTTTCGGTGGAAACAGATGGGTTTTTATCATCGGAAAAAGAATTAGCCCTCGACGTGTGAACAACTTTTTTTGAAAAAATCCCTAAGCCGCGCGGTCACAATTTCTGCTAAAAATCTGACGTTCTGCAATTCACTCAAAAATGTTGGAAAACCGTTGCAAGTGATCCCCTGAAATGTTTTTCGGTGGAAACAGTTGGCTTTTTATCATCGGAAACAAAAGTAGCCCCCGACGTCTGAACAACTTTTTTTGAAAAATCCCTAAGCCGCGCGGTCACAATTTCTGCTAAAAATCAGACGTTCTGCAATTCCCTCAAAAATGTTGGCAAACTGTTGCAAGTGATCCCCTGAAATGTTTTTCGGTGGAAAAAGATGGCTTTTTATCATCGGAAACAGAATTAGCCCTCAACGTCTGAACAACTTTTTTTGAAAAAATCCCTAAGCCGCGCGGTCACAATTTCTGCTAAAAATCTGACGTTCTGCAATTCACTCAAAAATGGTCCCAAACTGTTGCAAACGATCCCCTGAAAGGTTTTTCAGTGGAAACAGATGGGTTTTTATCATCGGAAACAGAATTAGCCCTCGACGTCTGAACAACTTATTTTGAAAAAATCCCTAAGCCGCGCGGTCACAATTTCTGCTAAAAATCTGACGTTCTGCAATTCACTCAAAAATGTTGTCAAACTGTTGCAAACGATCCCCTGAAAGGTTTTTCGGTGGAAACAGATGGGTTTTTATCATCGGAAACAGAATGAGTCCTCGACGTCTGAACAACTTTTTTTAAAAAAATCCCTAAGCCGCGCGGTCACAATTTCTGCTAAAAATCTGACGTTCTGCAATTCACTCAAAAATGTTGGCAAACTGTTGCAAGTGATCCCCTGAAATGTTTTTGGGTGAAAACAGATGGGTTTTTATCATCGGAAACAGAATTAGCCCTCGACGTCTGAACAACTTTTTTTGAAAAAATCCCTAAGCTGCGCTGTCACAATTTCTGCTAAAAATATGACGTTCTGCAATTCACTCAAAAATGTTGTCAAAATGTTGCAAGTGATCCCCTGAAATGTTTTTCGGTGGAAACAGATGGGTTTTTATCATCGGAAAAAGAATTAGCCCTCGACGTGTGAACAACTTTTTTTGAAAAAATCCCTAAGCCGCGCGGTCACAATTTCTGCTAAAAATCTGACGTTCTGCAATTCACTCAAAAATGTTGGAAAACCGTTGCAAGTGATCCCCTGAAATGTTTTTCGGTGGAAACAGTTGGCTTTTTATCATCGGAAACAGAATTAGCCCTCGACGTCTGAACAACTTTTTTTTGAAAAAATCCCTAAGCCGCGCAGTCACAATTTCTGCTAAAAATCTGACGTTCTGCTATTCACTCAAAAATGTTGTCAAAATGTTGCAAGTGATCCCCTGAAATGTTTTTCGGTGGAAACAGATGGGTTTTTATAATCGGAAATAGAATTAGCCCTCGACGTCTGAACAACTTTTTTTGAAAAAATCCCTAAGCCGCGCGGTCACAATTTCTGCTAAAAATCTGACGTTCTGCAATTCCCTCAAAAACGTTGGCAAACTGTTGCAAATGATCCCCTGAAATGTTTTTCGGTGGAAACAGATGGGTTTTTATCATCGGAAACAGAATTAGCCTTCGACGTCTGAACAACTTTTTTTGAAAAAATCCCTAAGCCGCGCGGTCACAATTTCTGCTAAAAATCTGACGTTCTGCAATTCACTCAAAAATGTTGTCAAAATGTTGTAAGTGATCCCCTGAAATGTTTTTCGGTGGAAACAGATGGGTTTTTATCATCGGAAACAGAATTAGCCCTCGACGTGTGAACAACTTTTTTTGAAAAAATCCCTAAGCCGCGCGGTCACAATTTCTGCTAAAAATCTGACGTTCTGCAATTCCCTCAAAAATGTTGGCAAACTGTTGCAAGTGATCCCCTGAAATGTTTTTCGGTGGAAACAGATGGGTTTTTATCATCGGAAACAGAATTAGCCCTCGACGTCTGAACAACTTTTTTTGAAAAAATCCCTAAGCCGCGTGGTCACAATTTCTGCTAAAAATCTGACGTTCTGCAATTCCCTCAAAAATGTTGGCAAACTGCTGCAAGTGATCCCCTGAAATGTTTTTCGGTGGAAACAGATGGGTTTTTATCATCGGAAACAGAATTAGCCGTCGACGTCTGAACAACTTTTTTTGAAAAAATCCCTAAGCCGCGCGGTCACAATTTCTGCTAAAAATCTGACGTTCTGCAATTCCCTCAAAAATGTTGGCAAACTGTTGCAAGTGATCCCCTGAAGTGTTTTTCGGTGGAAACAGATGGGTTTTTATCATCGGAAACAGAATTAGCCCTCGACGTCTGAACAACTTTTTTTGAAAAAATCCCTAAGCCGCGCGGTCACAATTTCTGCTAAAAATCTGACATTCTGCAATTCACTCAAAAATGTTGGCAAAGTGTTGCAAGTGATCCCCTGAAATGTTTTTCGGTGGAAACAGATGGGTTTTTATCATCGGAAACAGAATTAGCCCTCGACGTCTGAACAACTTTTTTTGAAAAAATCCCTAAGCCGCGCGGTCACAATTTCTGCTAAAAATCTGACGTTCTGCAATTCCCTCAAAAACGTTGGCAAACTGTTGCAAATGATCCCCTGAAATGTTTTTCGGTGGAAACAGATGGGTTTTTATCATCGGAAACAGAATTAGCCTTCGACGTCTGAACAACTTTTTTTGAAAAAATCCCTAAGCCGCGCGGTCACAATTTCTGCTAAAAATCTGACGTTCTGCAATTCATTCAAAAATGGTCCCAAACTGTTGCAAACGATCCCCTGAAAGGTTTTTCGGTGGAAACAGATGGGTTTTTATCATCGGAAACAGAATTAGCCTTCGACGTCTGAACAACTTTTTTTGAAAAAATCCCTAAGCCGCGCGGTCACAATTTCTGCTAAAAATCTGACATTGTGCAATTCACTCAAAAATGTTGGCAAAGTGTTGCAAGTGATCCCCTGAAATGTTTTTCGGTGGAAACAGATGGGTTTTTATCATCGGAAACAGAATTAGCCTTCGACGTCTGAACAACTTTTTTTGAAAAAATCCCTAAGCCGCGCGGTCACAATTTCTGCTAAAAATCTGACGTTCTGCAATTCCCTCAAAAACGTTGGCAAACTGTTGCAAATGATCCCCTGAAATGTTTTTCGGTGGAAACAGATGGGTTTTTATCATCGGAAACAGAATTAGCCTTCGACGTCTGAACAACTTTTTTTGAAAAAATCCCTAAGCCGCGCGGTCACAATTTCTGCTAAAAATCTGACGTTCTGCAATTCATTCAAAAATGGTCCCAAACTGTTGCAAACGATCCCCTGAAAGGTTTTTCGGTGGAAACAGATGTGTTTTTATCATCGGAAACAGAATTAGCCCTCGAGGTCTGAACAACTTTTTTTGAAAAAATCCCTAAGCCGCGCGGTCACAATTTTTGCTAAAAATCTGACGTTCTGCAATTCACTCAAAAATGTTGGCAAACTGTTGCAAGTGATTCCCTGAAATGTTTTTGGGTGAAAACAGATGGGTTTTTATCATCGGAAACAGAATTAGCCCTCGACGTCTGAACAACTTTTTTTGAAAAAATCCCTAAGCTGCGCTGTCACAATTTCTGCTAAAAATATGACGTTCTGCAATTCACTCAAAAATGTTGTCAAAATGTTGCAAGTGATCCCCTGAAATGTTTTTCGGTGGAAACAGATGGGTTTTTATCATCGGAAAAAGAATTAGCCCTCGACGTGTGAACAACTTTTTTTGAAAAAATCCCTAAGCCGCGCGGTCACAATTTCTGCTAAAAATCTGACGTTCTGCAATTCACTCAAAAATGTTGGAAAACCGTTGCAAGTGATCCCCTGAAATGTTTTTCGGTGGAAACAGATGGGTTTTTATCATTAGGAAACAGAATTAGCACTGGACGTCTGAACAACTTTTTTTGAAAAAATCCCTAAGCCGCGCAGTCACAATTTCTGCTAAAAACCTGACGTTCTGCAATTCACTCAAAAATGGTGCTAAACTGTTGCAAACGATCCCCTGAAAGGTTTTTCGGTGGAAACAGATGTGTTTTTATCATCGGAAACAGAATTAGCCCTCGAGGTCTGAACAACTTTTTTTGAAAAAATCCCTAAGCCACGCGGTCACAATTTTTGCTAAAAATCTGACGTTCTGCAATTCACTCAAAAATGTTGGCAAACTGTTGCAAGTGATCCCCTGAAATGTTTTTGGGTGAAAACAGATGGGTTTTTATCATCGGAAACAGAATTAGCCCTCGACGTCTGAACAACTTTTTTTGAAAAAATCCCTAAGCTGCGCTGTCACAATTTCTGCTAAAAATATGACGTTCTGCAATTCACTCAAAAATGTTGTCAAAATGTTGCAAGTGATCCCCTGAAATGTTTTTCGGTGGAAACAGATGGGTTTTTATCATCGGAAAAAGAATTAGCCCTCGACGTGTGAACAACTTTTTTTGAAAAAATCCCTAAGCCGCGCGGTCACAATTTCTGCTAAAAATCTGACGTTCTGCAATTCCCTCAAAAACGTTGGCAAACTGTTGCAAATGATCCCCTGAAATGTTTTTCGGTGGAAACAGATGGGTTTTTATCATCGGAAACAGAATTAGCCTTCGACGTCTGAACAACTTTTTTTGAAAAAATCCCTTAGCCGCGCGGTCACAATTTCTGCTAAAAATCTGACGTTCTGCAATTCACTCAAAAATGTTGGCAAACCTTTGCAAGTGATCCCCTGAAATGTTTTCTGGTCGAAACAGTTGGGTTTTTATCATCGGAAAAATAATTAGCCCTCGACGTCTGAACAACTTTTTTTGAAAAAATCCCTAAGCTGCGCGGTCACAATTTCAGCTAAAAATCTGACGTTCTGCAATTCCCTCAAAAATGTTGGCAAACTGTTGCAAGTGATCCCCTGAAATGTTTTTCGGTGGAAACAGATGGGTTTTTATCATTAGGAAACAGAATTAGCACTGGACGTCTGAACAACTTTTTTTGAAAAAATCCCTAAGCCGCGCAGTCACAATTTCTGCTAAAAACCTGACGTTCTGCAATTCACTCAAAAATGGTGCTAAACTGTTGCAAACGATCCCCTGAAAGGTTTTTCGGTGGAAACAGATGTGTTTTTATCATCGGAAACAGAATTAGCCCTCGAGGTCTGAACAACTTTTTTTGAAAAAATCCCTAAGCCACGCGGTCACAATTTTTGCTAAAAATCTGACGTTCTGCAATTCACTCAAAAATGTTGGCAAACTGTTGCAAGTGATCCCCTGAAATGTTTTTGGGTGAAAACAGATGGGTTTTTATCATCGGAAACAGAATTAGCCCTCGACGTCTGAACAACTTTTTTTGAAAAAATCCCTAAGCTGCGCTGTCACAATTTCTGCTAAAAATATGACGTTCTGCAATTCACTCAAAAATGTTGTCAAAATGTTGCAAGTGATCCCCTGAAATGTTTTTCGGTGGAAACAGATGGGTTTTTATCATCGGAAAAAGAATTAGCCCTCGACGTGTGAACAACTTTTTTTGAAAAAATCCCTAAGCCGCGCGGTCACAATTTCTGCTAAAAATCTGACGTTCTGCAATTCACTCAAAAATGTTGGAAAACCGTTGCAAGTGATCCCCTGAAATGTTTTTCGGTGGAAACAGTTGGCTTTTTATCATCGGAAACAGAATTAGCCCTCGACGTCTGAACAACTTTTTTTTGAAAAAATCCCTAAGCCGCGCAGTCACAATTTCTGCTAAAAATCTGACGTTCTGCTATTCACTCAAAAATGTTGTCAAAATGTTGCAAGTGATCCCCTGAAATGTTTTTCGGTGGAAACAGATGGGTTTTTATAATCGGAAATAGAATTAGCCCTCGACGTCTGAACAACTTTTTTTGAAAAAATCCCTAAGCCGCGCGGTCACAATTTCTGCTAAAAATCTGACGTTCTGCAATTCCCTCAAAAACGTTGGCAAACTGTTGCAAATGATCCCCTGAAATGTTTTTCGGTGGAAACAGATGGGTTTTTATCATCGGAAACAGAATTAGCCTTCGACGTCTGAACAACTTTTTTTGAAAAAATCCCTAAGCCGCGCGGTCACAATTTCTGCTAAAAATCTGACGTTCTGCAATTCACTCAAAAATGTTGTCAAAATGTTGTAAGTGATCCCCTGAAATGTTTTTCGGTGGAAACAGATGGGTTTTTATCATCGGAAACAGAATTAGCCCTCGACGTGTGAACAACTTTTTTTGAAAAAATCCCTAAGCCGCGCGGTCACAATTTCTGCTAAAAATCTGACGTTCTGCAATTCCCTCAAAAATGTTGGCAAACTGTTGCAAGTGATCCCCTGAAATGTTTTTCGGTGGAAACAGATGGGTTTTTATCATCGGAAACAGAATTAGCCCTCGACGTCTGAACAACTTTTTTTGAAAAAATCCCTAAGCCGCGTGGTCACAATTTCTGCTAAAAATCTGACGTTCTGCAATTCCCTCAAAAATGTTGGCAAACTGCTGCAAGTGATCCCCTGAAATGTTTTTCGGTGGAAACAGATGGGTTTTTATCATCGGAAACAGAATTAGCCGTCGACGTCTGAACAACTTTTTTTGAAAAAATCCCTAAGCCGCGCGGTCACAATTTCTGCTAAAAATCTGACGTTCTGCAATTCCCTCAAAAATGTTGGCAAACTGTTGCAAGTGATCCCCTGAAGTGTTTTTCGGTGGAAACAGATGGGTTTTTATCATCGGAAACAGAATTAGCCCTCGACGTCTGAACAACTTTTTTTGAAAAAATCCCTAAGCCGCGCGGTCACAATTTCTGCTAAAAATCTGACATTCTGCAATTCACTCAAAAATGTTGGCAAAGTGTTGCAAGTGATCCCCTGAAATGTTTTTCGGTGGAAACAGATGGGTTTTTATCATCGGAAACAGAATTAGCCCTCGACGTCTGAACAACTTTTTTTGAAAAAATCCCTAAGCCGCGCGGTCACAATTTCTGCTAAAAATCTGACGTTCTGCAATTCCCTCAAAAACGTTGGCAAACTGTTGCAAATGATCCCCTGAAATGTTTTTCGGTGGAAACAGATGGGTTTTTATCATCGGAAACAGAATTAGCCTTCGACGTCTGAACAACTTTTTTTGAAAAAATCCCTAAGCCGCGCGGTCACAATTTCTGCTAAAAATCTGACGTTCTGCAATTCATTCAAAAATGGTCCCAAACTGTTGCAAACGATCCCCTGAAAGGTTTTTCGGTGGAAACAGATGGGTTTTTATCATCGGAAACAGAATTAGCCTTCGACGTCTGAACAACTTTTTTTGAAAAAATCCCTAAGCCGCGCGGTCACAATTTCTGCTAAAAATCTGACATTGTGCAATTCACTCAAAAATGTTGGCAAAGTGTTGCAAGTGATCCCCTGAAATGTTTTTCGGTGGAAACAGATGGGTTTTTATCATCGGAAACAGAATTAGCCTTCGACGTCTGAACAACTTTTTTTGAAAAAATCCCTAAGCCGCGCGGTCACAATTTCTGCTAAAAATCTGACGTTCTGCAATTCCCTCAAAAACGTTGGCAAACTGTTGCAAATGATCCCCTGAAATGTTTTTCGGTGGAAACAGATGGGTTTTTATCATCGGAAACAGAATTAGCCTTCGACGTCTGAACAACTTTTTTTGAAAAAATCCCTAAGCCGCGCGGTCACAATTTCTGCTAAAAATCTGACGTTCTGCAATTCATTCAAAAATGGTCCCAAACTGTTGCAAACGATCCCCTGAAAGGTTTTTCGGTGGAAACAGATGGGTTTTTATCATCCGAAACAGAATTAGCCCTCGACGTCTGAACAACTTTTTTTGAAAAAAATCCCTAAGCCGCGCGGTCACAATTTCTGCTAAAAATCTGACGTTCTGCAATTCACTCAAAAATGACCCCAAACTGTTGCAAACGATCCCCTGAAAGGTTTTTCGGTGGAAACAGATGGGTTTTTATCATCGGAAACAGAATGAGCCCTCGACGTCTGAACAACTTTTTTAAAAAAAATCCCTAAGCCGCGCGGTCACAATTTCTGCTAAAAATCTGACGTTCTGCAATTCATTCAAAAATGTTGGCAAACCTTTGCAAGTGATCCCCTGAAATGTTTTCTGGTGGAAACAGTTGGGTTTTTATCATCGGAAAAATAATTAGCCCTCGACGTCTGAACAACTTTTTTTGAAAAAATCCCTAAGCTGCGCGGTCACAATTTCAGCTAAAAATCTGACGTTCTGCAATTCCCTCAAAAATGTTGGCAAACTGTTGCAAGTGATCCCCTGAAATGTTTTTCGGTGGAAACAGATGGGTTTTTATCATTAGGAAACAGAATTAGCACTGGACGTCTGAACAACTTTTTTTGAAAAAATCCCTAAGCCGCGCAGTCACAATTTCTGCTAAAAACCTGACGTTCTGCAATTCACTCAAAAATGGTGCTAAACTGTTGCAAACGATCCCCTGAAAGGTTTTTCGGTGGAAACAGATGTGTTTTTATCATCGGAAACAGAATTAGCCCTCGAGGTCTGAACAACTTTTTTTGAAAAAATCCCTAAGCCACGCGGTCACAATTTTTGCTAAAAATCTGACGTTCTGCAATTCCCTCAAAAATGTTGGCAAACTGTTGCAAGTGATCCCCTGAAATGTTTTCCGGTGGAAACAGATGGGTTTTTATCATCGGAAACAGAATTAGCCCTCGACGTCTCAACAACTTTTTTTGAAAAAATCCCTAAGCCGCGCGGTCACAATTTCTGCTAAAAATCTGACGTTCTGCAATTCACTCAAAAATGTTGTCAAAATGTTGCAAGTGATCCCCTGAAATTTTTTTCGGTGGAAACAGATGGGTTTTTATAATCGGAAATAGAATTAGCCCTCGACGTCTAAACAACTTTTTTTGAAAAAATCCCTAAGCCGCGCGGTCACAATTTCTGCTAAAAATCTGACGTTCTGCAATTCCCTCAAAAACGTTGGCAAACTGTTGCAAATGATCCCCTGAAATGTTTTTGGGTGAAAACAGATGGGTTTTTATCATCGGAAACAGAATTAGCCCTCGACGTCTGAACAACTTTTTTTGAAAAAATCCCTAAGCTGCGCTGTCACAATTTCTGCTAAAAATATGACGTTCTGCAATTCACTCAAAAATGTTGTCAAAATGTTGCAAGTGATCCCCTGAAATGTTTTTCGGTGGAAACAGATGGGTTTTTATCATCGGAAAAAGAATTAGCCCTCGACGTGTGAACAACTTTTTTTGAAAAAATCCCTAAGCCGCGCGGTCACAATTTCTGCTAAAAATCTGACGTTCTGCAATTCACTCAAAAATGTTGGAAAACCGTTGCAAGTGATCCCCTGAAATGTTTTTCGGTGGAAACAGTTGGCTTTTTATCATCGGAAACAGAATTAGCCCTCGACGTCTGAACAACTTTTTTTTGAAAAAATCCCTAAGCCGCGCAGTCACAATTTCTGCTAAAAATCTGACGTTCTGCTATTCACTCAAAAATGTTGTCAAAATGTTGCAAGTGATCCCCTGAAATGTTTTTCGGTGGAAACAGATGGGTTTTTATAATCGGAAATAGAATTAGCCCTCGACGTCTGAACAACTTTTTTTGAAAAAATCCCTAAGCCGCGCGGTCACAATTTCTGCTAAAAATCTGACGTTCTGCAATTCCCTCAAAAACGTTGGCAAACTGTTGCAAATGATCCCCTGAAATGTTTTTCGGTGGAAACAGATGGGTTTTTATCATCGGAAACAGAATTAGCCTTCGACGTCTGAACAACTTTTTTTGAAAAAATCCCTAAGCCGCGCGGTCACAATTTCTGCTAAAAATCTGACGTTCTGCAATTCACTCAAAAATGTTGTCAAAATGTTGTAAGTGATCCCCTGAAATGTTTTTCGGTGGAAACAGATGGGTTTTTATCATCGGAAACAGAATTAGCCCTCGACGTGTGAACAACTTTTTTTGAAAAAATCCCTAAGCCGCGCGGTCACAATTTCTGCTAAAAATCTGACGTTCTGCAATTCCCTCAAAAATGTTGGCAAACTGTTGCAAGTGATCCCCTGAAATGTTTTTCGGTGGAAACAGATGGGTTTTTATCATCGGAAACAGAATTAGCCCTCGACGTCTGAACAACTTTTTTTGAAAAAATCCCTAAGCCGCGTGGTCACAATTTCTGCTAAAAATCTGACGTTCTGCAATTCCCTCAAAAATGTTGGCAAACTGCTGCAAGTGATCCCCTGAAATGTTTTTCGGTGGAAACAGATGGGTTTTTATCATCGGAAACAGAATTAGCCGTCGACGTCTGAACAACTTTTTTTGAAAAAATCCCTAAGCCGCGCGGTCACAATTTCTGCTAAAAATCTGACGTTCTGCAATTCCCTCAAAAATGTTGGCAAACTGTTGCAAGTGATCCCCTGAAGTGTTTTTCGGTGGAAACAGATGGGTTTTTATCATCGGAAACAGAATTAGCCCTCGACGTCTGAACAACTTTTTTTGAAAAAATCCCTAAGCCGCGCGGTCACAATTTCTGCTAAAAATCTGACATTCTGCAATTCACTCAAAAATGTTGGCAAAGTGTTGCAAGTGATCCCCTGAAATGTTTTTCGGTGGAAACAGATGGGTTTTTATCATCGGAAACAGAATTAGCCCTCGACGTCTGAACAACTTTTTTTGAAAAAATCCCTAAGCCGCGCGGTCACAATTTCTGCTAAAAATCTGACGTTCTGCAATTCCCTCAAAAACGTTGGCAAACTGTTGCAAATGATCCCCTGAAATGTTTTTCGGTGGAAACAGATGGGTTTTTATCATCGGAAACAGAATTAGCCTTCGACGTCTGAACAACTTTTTTTGAAAAAATCCCTAAGCCGCGCGGTCACAATTTCTGCTAAAAATCTGACGTTCTGCAATTCATTCAAAAATGGTCCCAAACTGTTGCAAACGATCCCCTGAAAGGTTTTTCGGTGGAAACAGATGGGTTTTTATCATCGGAAACAGAATTAGCCTTCGACGTCTGAACAACTTTTTTTGAAAAAATCCCTAAGCCGCGCGGTCACAATTTCTGCTAAAAATCTGACATTGTGCAATTCACTCAAAAATGTTGGCAAAGTGTTGCAAGTGATCCCCTGAAATGTTTTTCGGTGGAAACAGATGGGTTTTTATCATCGGAAACAGAATTAGCCTTCGACGTCTGAACAACTTTTTTTGAAAAAATCCCTAAGCCGCGCGGTCACAATTTCTGCTAAAAATCTGACGTTCTGCAATTCCCTCAAAAACGTTGGCAAACTGTTGCAAATGATCCCCTGAAATGTTTTTCGGTGGAAACAGATGGGTTTTTATCATCGGAAACAGAATTAGCCTTCGACGTCTGAACAACTTTTTTTGAAAAAATCCCTAAGCCGCGCGGTCACAATTTCTGCTAAAAATCTGACGTTCTGCAATTCATTCAAAAATGGTCCCAAACTGTTGCAAACGATCCCCTGAAAGGTTTTTCGGTGGAAACAGATGGGTTTTTATCATCCGAAACAGAATTAGCCCTCGACGTCTGAACAACTTTTTTTGAAAAAAATCCCTAAGCCGCGCGGTCACAATTTCTGCTAAAAATCTGACGTTCTGCAATTCACTCAAAAATGACCCCAAACTGTTGCAAACGATCCCCTGAAAGGTTTTTCGGTGGAAACAGATGGGTTTTTATCATCGGAAACAGAATGAGCCCTCGACGTCTGAACAACTTTTTTAAAAAAAATCCCTAAGCCGCGCGGTCACAATTTCTGCTAAAAATCTGACGTTCTGCAATTCACTCAAAAATGTTGGCAAACCTTTGCAAGTGATCCCCTGAAATGTTTTCTGGTGGAAACAGTTGGGTTTTTATCATCGGAAAAATAATTAGCCCTCGACGTCTGAACAACTTTTTTTGAAAAAATCCCTAAGCTGCGCGGTCACAATTTCAGCTAAAAATCTGACGTTCTGCAATTCCCTCAAAAATGTTGGCAAACTGTTGCAAGTGATCCCCTGAAATGTTTTTCGGTGGAAACAGATGGGTTTTTATCATTAGGAAACAGAATTAGCACTGGACGTCTGAACAACTTTTTTTGAAAAAATCCCTAAGCCGCGCAGTCACAATTTCTGCTAAAAACCTGACGTTCTGCAATTCACTCAAAAATGGTGCTAAACTGTTGCAAACGATCCCCTGAAAGGTTTTTCGGTGGAAACAGATGTGTTTTTATCATCGGAAACAGAATTAGCCCTCGAGGTCTGAACAACTTTTTTTGAAAAAATCCCTAAGCCACGCGGTCACAATTTTTGCTAAAAATCTGACGTTCTGCAATTCCCTCAAAAATGTTGGCAAACTGTTGCAAGTGATCCCCTGAAATGTTTTCCGGTGGAAACAGATGGGTTTTTATCATCGGAAACAGAATTAGCCCTCGACGTCTCAACAACTTTTTTTGAAAAAATCCCTAAGCCGCGCGGTCACAATTTCTGCTAAAAATCTGACGTTCTGCAATTCACTCAAAAATGTTGTCAAAATGTTGCAAGTGATCCCCTGAAATTTTTTTCGGTGGAAACAGATGGGTTTTTATAATCGGAAATAGAATTAGCCCTCGACGTCTAAACAACTTTTTTTGAAAAAATCCCTAAGCCGCGCGGTCACAATTTCTGCTAAAAATCTGACGTTCTGCAATTCCCTCAAAAACGTTGGCAAACTGTTGCAAATGATCCCCTGAAATGTTTTTCGGTGGAAACAGATGGGTTTTTATCATCGGAAACAGAATTAGCCTTCGACGTCTGAACAACTTTTTTTGAAAAAATCCCTTAGCCGCGCGGTCACAATTTCTGCTAAAAATCTGACGTTCTGCAATTCACTCAAAAATGTTGGCAAACCTTTGCAAGTGATCCCCTGAAATGTTTTCTGGTGGAAACAGTTGGGTTTTTATCATCGGAAAAATAATTAGCCCTCGACGTCTGAACAACTTTTTTTGAAAAAATCCCTAAGCTGCGCGGTCACAATTTCAGCTAAAAATCTGACGTTCTGCAATTCCCTCAAAAATGTTGGCAAACTGTTGCAAGTGATCCCCTGAAATGTTTTTCGGTGGAAACAGATGGGTTTTTATCATTAGGAAACAGAATTAGCACTGGACGTCTGAACAACTTTTTTTGAAAAAATCCCTAAGCCGCGCAGTCACAATTTCTGCTAAAAACCTGACGTTCTGCAATTCACTCAAAAATGGTGCTAAACTGTTGCAAACGATCCCCTGAAAGGTTTTTCGGTGGAAACAGATGTGTTTTTATCATCGGAAACAGAATTAGCCCTCGAGGTCTGAACAACTTTTTTTGAAAAAATCCCTAAGCCACGCGGTCACAATTTTTGCTAAAAATCTGACGTTCTGCAATTCACTCAAAAATGTTGGCAAACTGTTGCAAGTGATCCCCTGAAATGTTTTCCGGTGGAAACAGATGGGTTTTTATCATCGGAAACAGAATTAGCCCTCGACGTCTCAACAACTTTTTTTGAAAAAATCCCTAAGCCGCGCGGTCACAATTTCTGCTAAAAATCTGACGTTCTGCAATTCACTCAAAAATGTTGTCAAAATGTTGCAAGTGATCCCCTGAAATTTTTTTCGGTGGAAACAGATGGGTTTTTATAATCGGAAATAGAATTAGCCCTCGACGTCTAAACAACTTTTTTTGAAAAAATCCCTAAGCCGCGCGGTCACAATTTCTGCTAAAAATCTGACGTTCTGCAATTCCCTCAAAAACGTTGGCAAACTGTTGCAAATGATCCCCTGAAATGTTTTTCGGTGGAAACAGATGGGTTTTTATCATCGGAAACAGAATTAGCCTTCGACGTCTGAACAACTTTTTTTGAAAAAATCCCTTAGCCGCGCGGTCACAATTTCTGCTAAAAATCTGACGTTCTGCAATTCACTCAAAAATGTTGTCAAAATGTTGTAAGTGATCCCCTGAAATGTTTTTCGGTGGAAACAGATGGGTTTTTATCATCGGAAACAGAATTAGCCCTCGACGTGTGAACAACTTTTTTTGAAAAAATCCCTAAGCTGCGCGGTCACAATTTCAGCTAAAAATCTGACGTTCTGCAATTCCCTCAAAAATGTTGGCAAACTGTTGCAAGTGATCCCCTGAAGTGTTTTTCGCTGGAAACAGATGGGTTTTTATAATCGGAAATAGAATTAGCCCTCGACGTCTAAACAACTTTTTTGAAAAAATCCCTAAGCCGCGCGGTCACAATTTCTGCTAAAAATCTGACGTTCTGCAATTCCCTCAAAAACGTTGGCAAACTGTTGCAAATGATCCCCTGAAATGTTTTTCGGTGGAAAACAGATGGGTTTTTATCATCGGAAACAGAATTAGCCTTCGACGTCTGAACAACTTTTTTTGAAAAATCCCTTAGCCGCGCGGTCACAATTTCTGCTAAAAATCTGACGTTCTGCAATTCACTCAAAAATGTTGTCAAAATGTTGTAAGTGATCCCCTGAAATGTTTTTCGGTGGAAACAGATGGGTTTTTATCATCGGAAACAGAATTAGCCCTCGACGTGTGAACAACTTTTTTTGAAAAAATCCCTAAGCCGCGCGGTCACAATTTCTGCTAAAAATCTGACGTTCTGCAATTCCCTCAAAAATGTTGGCAAACTGTTGCAAGTGATCCCCTGAAGTGTTTTTCGCTGGAAACAGATGGGTTTTTATCATCGGAAACAGAATTAGCCCTCGACGTCTGAACAACTTTTTTTTGAAAAAATCCCTAAGCCGCGCAGTCACAATTTCTGCTAAAAATCTGACATTCTGCAATTCACTCAAAAATGTTGGCAAAGTGTTGCAAGTGATCCCCTGAAATGTTTTTCGGTGGAAACAGATGGGTTTTTATCATCGGAAACAGAATTAGCCCTCGACGTCTGAACAACTTTTTTTGAAAAAATCCCTAAGCCGCGCGGTCACAATTTCTGCTAAAAATCTGACGTTCTGCAATTCCCTCAAAAACGTTGGCAAACTGTTGCAAACGATCCCCTGAAAGGTTTTTCGGTGGAAACAGATGGGTTTTTATCATCGGAAACAGAATTAGCCCTCGACGTCTGAACAACTTTTTTTGAAAAAAATCCCTAAGCCGCGCGGTCACAATTTCTGCTAAAAATCTGACGTTCTGCAATTCACTCAAAAATGGTCCCAAACTGTTGCAAACGATCCCCTGAAAGGTTTTTCGGTGGAAACAGATGGGTTTTTATCATCGGAAACAGAATGAGTCCTCGACGTCTGAACAACTTTTTTAAAAAAATCCCTAAGCCGCGCGGTCACAATTTCTGCTAAAAATCTGACGTTCTGCAATTCACTCAAAAATGTTGTCAAACTGTTGCAAGTGATCCCCTGAAATGTTTTTGGGTGAAAACAGATGGGTTTTTATCATCGGAAACAGAATTAGCCCTCGACGTCTGAACAACTTTTTTTGAAAAAATCCCTAAGCTGCGCGGTCACAATTTCTGCTAAAAATATGACGTTCTGCAATTCACTCAAAAATGTTGTCAAAATGTTGCAAGTGATCCCCTGAAATGTTTTTCGGTGGAAACAGATGGGTTTTTATCATCGGAAAAAGAATTAGCCCTCGACGTGTGAACAACTTTTTTTGAAAATATCCCTAAGCCGCGCGGTCACAATTTCTGCTAAAAATATGACGTTCTGCAATTCACTCAAAAATGTTGGAAAACCGTTGCAAGTGATCCCCTGAAATGTTTTTCGGTGGAAACAGTTGGCTTTTTATCATCGGAAACAAAAGTAGCCCCCGACGTCTGAACAACTTTTTTTGAAAAATCCCTAAGCCGCGCGGTCACAATTTCTGCTAAAAATCAGACGTTCTGCAATTCCCTCAAAAATGTTGGCAAACTGTTGCAAGTGATCCCCTGAAATGTTTTTCGGTGGAAAAAGATGGCTTTTTATCATCGGAAACAGAATTAGCCCTCAACGTCTGAACAACTTTTTTTGAAAAAATCCCTAAGCCGCGCGGTCACAATTTCTGCTAAAAATCTGACGTTCTGCAATTCACTCAAAAATGGTCCCAAACTGTTGCAAACGATCCCCTGAAAGGTTTTTCAGTGGAAACAGATGGGTTTTTATCATCGGAAACAGAATTAGCCCTCGACGTCTGAACAACTTATTTTGAAAAAATCCCTAAGCCGCACGGTCACAATTTCTGCTAAAAATCTGACTTTCTGCAATTCACTCAAAAATGTTGGCAAACTCTTGCAAGTGATCCCCTGAAATGTTTTTCGGTGGAAATAGATGGGTTTTTATCATCGGAAACAGAATTATCCTTCGACGTCTGAACAACTTTTTGTGAAAAAATCCCTAAGCCGCGCGGTCACAATTTCTGCTAAAAATCTGACGTTCTGCAATTCACTCAAAAATGTTGTCAAAATGTTGCAAGTGATCCCCTGAAATGTTTTTCGGTGGAAACAGATGGGTTTTTATAATCGGAAATAGAATTAGCCCTCGACGTCTGAACAACTATTTTTGAAAAAATCCCTAAGCCGCGCGGTCACAATTTCTGCTAAAAATATGACGTTCTGCAATTCACTCAAAAATGTTGTCAAAATGTTGTAAGTGATCCCCTGAAATGTTTTTCGGTGGAAACAGATGGGTTTTTATCATCGGAAACAGAATTAGCCCTCGACGTGTGAACAACTTTTTTTGAAAAAATCCCTAAGCCGCGCGGTCACAATTTCTGCTAAAAATCTGACGTTCTGCAATTCACTCAAAAATGTTGTCAAAATGTTGCAAGTGATCCCCTGAAATGTTTTTCGGTGGATACAGATGGGTTTTTATCATCGGAAACAGAATTAGCCCTCGACGTCTGAACAACTTTTTTTGAAAAAATCCCTAAGCCGCGCGGTCACAATTTCTGCTAAAAATCTGACGTTCTGCAATTCCCTCAAAAATGTTGGCAAACTGTTGCAAGTGATCCCCTGAAATGTTTTTCGGTGGAAACAGATGGGTTTTTATCATCGGAAACAGAATTAGCCCTCGACGTCTGAACAACTTTTTTTGAAAAAATCCCTAAGCCGCGTGGTCACAATTTCTGCTAAAAATCTGACGTTCTGCAATTCCCTCAAAAATGTTGGCAAACTGCTGCAAGTGATCCCCTGAAATGTTTTTCGGTGGAAACAGATGGGTTTTTATCATCGGAAACAGAATTAGCCCTCGACGTCTGAACAACTTTTTTTGAAAAAATCCCTAAGCCGCGCGGTCACAATTTCTGCTAAAAATCTGACGTTCTGCAATTCCCTCAAAAATGTTGGCAAACTGTTGCAAGTGATCCCCTGAAGTGTTTTTCGGTGGAAACAGATGGGTTTTTATCATCGGAAACAGAATTAGCCCTCGACGTCTGAACAACTTTTTTTGAAAAAATCCCTAAGCCGCGCGGTCACAATTTCTGCTAAAAATCTGACATTCTGCAATTCACTCAAAAATGTTGGCAAAGTGTTGCAAGTGATCCCCTGAAATGTTTTTCGGTGGAAACAGATGGGTTTTTATCATCGGAAACAGAATTAGCCCTCGACGTCTGAACAACTTTTTTGAAAAAATCCCTAAGCCGCGCGGTCACAATTTCTGCTAAAAATCTGACGTTCTGCAATTCCCTCAAAAACGTTGGCAAACTGTTGCAAATGATCCCCTGAAATGTTTTTCGGTGGAAACAGATGGGTTTTTATCATCGGAAACAGAATTAGCCTTCGACGTCTGAACAACTTTTTTTGAAAAATCCCTAAGCCGCGCTGTCACAATTTCTGCTAAAAATCTGACGTTCTGCAATTCATTCAAAAATGGTCCCAAACTGTTGCAAACGATCCCCTGAAAGGTTTTTCGGTGGAAACAGATGGGTTTTTATCATCGGAAACAGAATTAGCCTTCGACGTCTGAACAACTTTTTTTGAAAAATCCCTAAGCCGCGCGGTCACAATTTCTGCTAAAAATCTGACATTCTGCAATTCACTCAAAAATGTTGGCAAACTGTTGCAAGTGATCCCCTGAAATGTTTTTCGGTGGAAACAGATGGGTTTTTATCATCGGAAACAGAATGAGCCCTCGACGTCTGAACAACTTTTTTTAAAAAAATCCCTAAGCCGCGCGGTCACAATTTCTGCTAAAAATCTGACGTTCTGCAATTCACTCAAAAATGTTGGCAAACCGTTGCAAGTGATCCCCTGAAATGTTTTCTGGTGGAAACAGTTGGGTTTTTATCATCGGAAAAATAATTAGCCCTCGACGTCTGAACAACTTTTTTGAAAAAATCCCTAAGCTGCGCGGTCACAATTTCAGCTAAAAATCTGACGTTCTGCAATTCCCTCAAAAATGTTGGCAAACTGTTGCAAGTGATCCCCTGAAATGTTTTTCGGTGGAAACAGATGGGTTTTTATCATCGGAAACAGAATTAGCCTTCGACGTCTGAACAACTTTTTTGAAAAAATCCCTAAGCCGCGCGGTCACAATTTCTGCTAAAAATCTGACGTTCTGCAATTCATTCAAAAATGGTCCCAAACTGTTGCAAACGATCCCCTGAAAGGTTTTTCGGTGGAAACAGATGGGTTTTTATCATCCGAAACAGAATTAGCCCTCGACGTCGAACAACTTTTTTTTGAAAAAAATCCCTAAGCCGCGCAGTCACAATTTCTGCTAAAAATCTGACGTTCTGCAATTCACTCAAAAATGGTGCTAAACTGTTGCAAACGATCCCCTGAAAGGTTTTTCGGTGGAAACAGATGGGTTTTTATCATCGGAAACAGAATTAGCCCTCGAGGTCTGAACAACATTTTTTGAAAAAATCCCTAAGCCGCGCTGTCACAATTTCTGCTAAAAATGTGACGTTCTGCAATTCACTCAAAAATGTTGGCAAACTGTTGCAAGTGATCCCCTGAAATGTTTTTCGGTGGAAACAGATGGGTTTTATCATCGGAAACAGAATTAGCCCTCGACGTCCGAACAACTTTTTTTGAAAAAATCCCTAAGCCGCGCTGTCACAATTTCTGCTAAAAATGTGACGTTCTGCAATTCCCTCAAAAATGTTGGCAAACTGTTGCAAGTGATCCCCTGAAATGTTTTTCGGTGGAAACAGATGGGTTTTTATCATCGGAAACATAATTAGCCCTCGACGTCTGAACAACTTTTTTTGAAAAAATCCCTAAGCCGCGCGGTCACAATTTCTGCTAAAAATCTGACGTTCTGCAATTCACTCAAAAATGTTGTCAAACTGTTGCACGTGATCCCCTGAAGTGTTTTTCGGTGGAAACAGATGGGTTTTTATCATCGGAAACAGAATTAGCCCTCGACGTCTGAACAACTTTTTTTGAAAAAATCCCTAAGCCGCGCAGTCACAATTTCTGCTAAAAATCTGACATTCTGCAATTCACTCAAAAATGTTGGCAAAGTGTTGCAAACGATCCCCTGAAATGTTTTTCGGTGGAAACAGATGGGTTTTTATCATCGGAAACAGAATTAGCCCTCGACGTCTGAACAACTTTTTTTGAAAAAATCCCTAAGCCGCGCGGTCACAATTTCTGCTAAAAATCTGACGTTCTGCAATTCCCTCAAAAACGTTCGCAAACTGTTGCAAATGATCCCCTGAAATGTTTTTCGGTGGAAACAGATGGGTTTTTTTCATCGGAAACAGAATTAGCCCTCGACGTCTGAACAACTTTTTTTTGAAAAAATCCCTAAGCTGCGCGGTCACAATTTCTGCTAAAAATCTGACGTTCTGCAATTCCCTCAAAAATGTTGGCAAAGTGTTGCAAGTGATCCCCTGAAATGTTTTTCGGTGGAAACAGATGGGTTTTTATCATCGGAAACAGAATTAGCCCTCGACGTCTGAACAACTTTTTTTCGAAAAAAATCCCTAAGCCGCGTGGTCACATTTTCTGCTAAAAATTTGACGTTCTGCAATTCCCTCAAAAATGTTGGCAAACTGTTGCAAGTGATCCCCTGAAATGTTGTTCGGTGGAAACAGATGGGTTTTTATCATCGGAAACAGAATTAGCCCTCGACGTCTGAACAAATATTTTTGAAAAAATCCCTAAGCCGCACGGTCACAATTTCTGCTAAAAATCTGACATTCTGCAATTCACTCAAAAATGGTGCCAAACTGTTGCAAACGATCCCATGAAAGGTTTTTCAGTGGAAACAGATGGGTTTTTATCATCGGAAACAGAATTAGCCCTCGACGTCTGAACAACTTTTTTTGAAAAAATGCCTAAGCCGCACGGTCACAATTTCTGCTAAAAATCTGACGTTCTGCAATTCCCTCAAAAATGTTGGCAAACTGTTGCAAGTGATCCCCTGAAATGTTGTTTGGTGGAAACAGATGGGTTTTTATCATCGGAAACAGAATTAGCCCTCAACGTCTGAACAACTTTTTTTGAAAAAATCCCTAAGCCGCACGGTCACAATTTCTGCTAAAAATCTGACGTTCTGCAATTCACTCAAAAATGTTGGCAAACTGTTGCAAGTGATCCCCTGAAATGTTTTTCGGTGGAAACAGATGGGTTTTTATCATCGGAAACAGAATTATACTTCGACGTCTGAACAACTTTTTTTGAAAAAATCCCTAACCCGCGCGGTCACAATTTCTGCTAAAAATCTGACGTTCTGCAATTCACTCAAAAATGTTGGCAAACCGTTGCAAGTGATCCCCTGAAATGTTTTTCGGTGGAAACAGATGGGTTTTTATCATTGGAAACAGAATTAGCCCATGACGTCTGAACAACTTTTTTTGAAAAAATCCCAAGCCGCGCGGTCACAATTTCTGTTAAAAATCTGACGTTCTGCAATTCACTCAAAAATGTTGGCAAAGTGTTGCAAGTGATCCCCTGAAATGTTTTTCGGTGGAAACAGATGGGTTTTTATCATCGGAAACAGAATTAGCCCTCGACGTCTGAACAACTTTTTTTGAAAAAATCCCTAACCCGCGCGGTCACAATTTCTGCTAAAAATCTGACGTTCTGCAATTCACTCAAAAATGTTGGCAAACCGTTGCAAGTGATCCCCTGAAATGTTTTTCGGTGGAAACAGATGGGTTTTTATCATTGGAAACAGAATTAGCCCATGACGTCTGAACAACTTTTTTTGAAAAAATCCCAAGCCGCGCGGTCACAATTTCTGTTAAAAATCTGACGTTCTGCAATTCACTCAAAAATGTTGGCAAAGTGTTGCAAGTGATCCCCTGAAATGTTTTTCGGTGGAAACAGATGGGTTTTTATCATCGGAAACAGAATTAGCCCTCGACGTCCGAAAAACTTTTTTTGAAAAAATCCCTAAGCCGCGCGGTCACAATTTCTGCTAAAAATGTGACGTTCTGCAATTCCCTCAAAAATGTTGGCAAACTGTTGCAAGTGATCCCCTGAAATGTTTTTCGGTGGAAACAGATGGGTTTTTATCATCGGAAACAGAATTAGCCCTCGACGTCTGAACAACTTTTTTTGAAAAAATCCCTAAGCCGCGCAGTCACAATTCTGCTAAAAATCTGACATTCTGCAATTCACTCAAAAATGTTGGCAAAGTGTTGCAAGTGATCCCCTGAAATGTTTTTCGGTGGAAACAGATGGGTTTTTATCATCGGAAACATAATTAGCCCTCGACGTCTGAACAACTTTTTTTGAAAAAATCCCTAAGCCGCGCGGTCACAATTTCTGCTAAAAATCTGACGTTCTGCAATTCACTCAAAAATGTTGGCAAACTGTTGCACGTGATCCCCTGAAGTGTTTTTCGGTGGAAACAGATGGGTTTTTATCATCGGAAACAGAATTAGCCCTCGACGTCTGAACAACTTTTTTTGAAAAAATCCCTAAGCCGCGCGGTCACAATTTCTGCTAAAAATCTGACGTTCTGCAATTCCCTCAAAAATGGTGCCAAACTGTTGCAAACGATCCCCTGAAAGGTTTTTCGGTGTAAACAGATGGGTTTTTATCATCGGAAACAGAATGAGCCCTCGACGTCTGAACAACTTTTTTTGAAAAAATCCCTAAGCCGCGCGGTCACAATTTCTGCTAAAAATCTGACGTTCTGCAATTCACTCAAAAATGGTGCCAAACTGTTGCAAACGATCCCCTGAAAGGTTTTTCGGTGGAAACAGATGGGTTTTTATCATCGGAAACAGAATGAGCCCTCGACGTCTGAACAACTTTTTTTGAAAAAATCCCTAAGCTGCGCGGTCACAATTTCTGCTAAAAATCTGACGTTCTGCAATTCCCTCAAAAATGTTGGCAAAGTGTTGCAAGTGATCCCCTGAAATGTTTTTCGGTGGAAACAGATGGGTTTTTATCATCGGAAACAGAATTAGCCCTCGACGTCTGAACAACTTTTTTTCGAAAAAAATCCCTAAGCCGCGTGGTCACATTTTCTGCTAAAAATTTGACGTTCTGCAATTCCCTCAAAAATGTTGGCAAACTGTTGCAAGTGATCCCCTGAAATGTTGTTCGGTGGAAACAGATGGGTTTTTATCATCGGAAACAGAATTAGCCCTCGACGTCTGAACAAATATTTTTGAAAAAATTCCTAAGCCGCGCGGTCACAATTTCTGCTAAAAATCTGACATTCTGCAATTCACTCAAAAATGGTGCCAAACTGTTGCAAACGATCCCATGAAAGGTTTTTCAGTGGAAACAGATGGGTTTTTATCATCGGAAACAGAATTAGCCCTCGACGTCTGAACAACTTTTTTTGAAAAAATGCCTAAGCCGCACGGTCACAATTTCTGCTAAAAATCTGACGTTCTGCAATTCCCTCAAAAATGTTGGCAAACTGTTGCAAGTGATCCCCTGAAATGTTGTTTGGTGGAAACAGATGGGTTTTTATCATCGGAAACAGAATTAGCCCTCAACGTCTGAACAACTTTTTTTGAAAAAATCCCTAAGCCGCACGGTCACAATTTCTGCTAAAAATCTGACGTTCTGCAATTCACTCAAAAATGTTGGCAAACTGTTGCAAGTGATCCCCTGAAATGTTTTTCGGTGGAAACAGATGGGTTTTTATCATCGGAAACAGAATTATACTTCGACGTCTGAACAACTTTTTTTGAAAAAATCCCTAACCCGCGCGGTCACAATTTCTGCTAAAAATCTGACGTTCTGCAATTCACTCAAAAATGTTGGCAAACCGTTGCAAGTGATCCCCTGAAATGTTTTTCGGTGGAAACAGATGGGTTTTTATCATTGGAAACAGAATTAGCCCATGACGTCTGAACAACTTTTTTTGAAAAAATCCCAAGCCGCGCGGTCACAATTTCTGTTAAAAATCTGACGTTCTGCAATTCACTCAAAAATGTTGGCAAAGTGTTCCAAGTGATCCCCTGAAATGTTTTTCGGTGGAAACAGATGGGTTTTTATCATCGGAAACAGAATTAGCCCTCGAGGTCTGAACAACTTTTTTTGAAAAAATCCCTAAGCCACGCGGTCACAATTTCTGCTAAAAATCTGACGTTCTGCAATTCACTCAAAAATGTTGGCTAACTGTTGCAAGTGATCCCCTGAAATGTTTTTCGGTGGAAACAGATGGGTTTTTATCATCGGAAACAGAATTAGCCCTCGACGTCTGGACAACTTTTTTTGAAAAAATCCCTAAGCCGCGCGGTCACAATTTCTGCTAAAAATGTGACGTTCTGCAATTCCCTCAAAAATGTTGGCAAACTGTTGCAAGTGATCCCCTGAAATGTTTTTCGGTGGAAACAGATGGGTTTTTATCATCGGAAACATAATTAGCCCTCGACGTCTGAACAACTTTTTTTGAAAAAATCCCTAAGCCGCGCGGTCACAATTTCTGCTAAAAATCTGACGTTCTGCAATTCACTCAAAAATGTTGGCAAACTGTTGCACTCGATCCCCTGAAGTGTTTTTCGGTGGAAACAGATGGGTTTTTATCATCGGAAACAGAATTAGCCCTCGACGTCTGAACAACTTTTTTTGAAAAAATCCCTAAGCCGCGCAGTCACAATTCTGCTAAAAATCTGACATTCTGCAATTCACTCAAAAATGTTGGCAAAGTGTTGCAAGTGATCCCCTGAAATGTTTTTCGGTGGAAACAGATGGGTTTTTATCATCGGAAACATAATTAGCCCTCGACGTCTGAACAACTTTTTTTGAAAAAATCCCTAAGCCGCGCGGTCACAATTTCTGCTAAAAATCTGTCGTTCTGCAATTCACTCAAAAATGTTGGCAAACTGTTGCACGTGATCCCCTGAAGTGTTTTTCGGTGGAAACAGATGGGTTTTTATCATCGGAAACAGAATTAGCCCTCGACGTCTGAACAACTTTTTTTGAAAAAATCCCTAAGCCGCGCGGTCACAATTTCTGCTAAAAATCTGACGTTCTGCAATTCCCTCAAAAATGGTGCCAAACTGTTGCAAACGATCCCCTGAAAGGTTTTTCGGTGTAAACAGATGGGTTTTTATCATCGGAAACAGAATGAGCCCTCGACGTCTGAACAACTTTTTTTGAAAAAATCCCTAAGCCGCGCGGTCACAATTTCTGCTAAAAATCTGACGTTCTGCAATTCACTCAAAAATGGTGCCAAACTGTTGCAAACGATCCCCTGAAAGGTTTTTCGGTGGAAACAGATGGGTTTTTATCATCGGAAACAGAATGAGCCCTCGACGTCTGAACAACTTTTTTTGAAAAAATCCCTAAGCCGCGCGGTCACATTTTCTGCTAAAAATTTGATGTTCTGCAATTCCCTCAAAAATGTTGGCAAACTGTTGCAAGTGATCCCCTGAAATGTTGTTCGGTGGAAACAGATGGGTTTTTATCATCGGAAACAGAATTAGCCCTCGACGTCTGAACAACTTTTTTTGAAAAAAATCCTAAGCCGCGCGGTCACAATTTCTGCTAAAAATCTGACGTTCTGCAATTCACTCAAAAATGGTGCCAAACTGTTGCAAACGATCCCCTGAAAGGTTTTTCAGTGGAAACAGATGGGTTTTTATCATCGGAAACAGAATGAGCCCTCGACGTCTGAACAACTTTTTTTGAAAAAATCCCTAAGCCTCACGGTCACAATTTCTGCTAAAAATCTGACGTTCTGCAATTCCCTCAAAAATGGTCCCAAACTGTTGCAAACGATCCCCTGAAAGGTTCTTCGGTGGAAACAGATGGGTTTTTATCATCGGAAACAGAATTAGCCCTCGAAGTCTGAACAACTTTTTTTGAAAAAATCCCTAAGCCGCGCGGTCACAATTTCTGCTAAAAATCTGACGTTCTGCAATTCATTCAAAAATGGTCCCAAACTGTTGCAAACGATCCCCTGAAAGGTTTTTCGGTGGAAACAGATGGGTTTTTATCATCGGAAACAGAATTAGCCCTCGACGTCTGAACAACTTATTTTGAAAAAAATCGCTAAGCCGCGCGGTCACAATTTCTGCTAAAAATCTGACGTTCTGCAATTCACTCAAAAATGGTGCCAAACTGTTGCAAACGATCCCCTGAAAGGTTTTTCGGTGGAAACAGATGGGTTTTTATCATCGGAAACAGAATGAGCCCTCGACGTCTGAACAACTTTTTTTGAAAAAATCCCTAAGCCGCGCGGTCACAATTTCTGCTAAAAATCTGACGTTCTGCAATTCACTCAAAAATGTTGTCAAACTGTTGCAGGTGATCCCCTGAAATGTTTTTCGGTGGAAACAGATGGGTTTTTATCATCGGAAACAGAATTAGCCCTCGACGTTTGAACAACTTTTTTTGAAAAAATCCCCTAAGCCGCGCGGTCACAATTTCTGTTAAAAATATGACGTTCTGCAATTCACTCAAAAATGTTGGAAAACCGTTGCAAGTGATCCCCTGAAATGTTTTTCGGTGGAAACAGTTGGGTTTTTATCATCGGAAACAAAAGTAGCCCTCGACGTCTGAACAACTTTTTTTGAAAAATCCCTAAGCCGCGTGGTCACAATTTCTGCTAAAAATCTGACGTTCTGCAATTCCCTCAAAAATGTTGGCAAACTGTTGCAAATGATCCCCTGAAATGTTTTTCGGTGGAAACAGATGGGTTTTTATCATCGGAAACAGAATTAGCCCTCGAAGTCTGAACAACTTTTTTTGAAAAAATCCCTAAGCCGCGCGGTCACAATTTCTGCTAAAAATCTGACGTTCTGCAATTCATTCAAAAATGGTCCCAAACTGTTGCAAACGATCCCCTGAAAGGTTTTTCGGTGGAAACAGATGGGTTTTTATCATCGGAAACAGAATTAGCCCTCGACGTCTGAACAACTTATTTTGAAAAAAATCCCTAAGCCGCGCGGTCACAATTTCTGCTAAAAATCTGACGTTCTGCAATTCACTCAAAAATGGTGCCAAACTGTTGCAAACGATCCCCTGAAAGGTTTTTCGGTGGAAACAGATGGGTTTTTATCATCGGAAACAGAATGAGCCCTCGACGTCTGAACAACTTTTTTTGAAAAAATCCCTAAGCCGCGCGGTCACAATTTCTGCTAAAAATCTGACGTTCTGCAATTCACTCAAAAATGTTGTCAAACTGTTGCAAGTGATCCCCTGAAATGTTTTTCAGTGGAAACAGATGGGTTTTTATCCTCGGAAACAGAATTAGCCCTCGACGTCTGAACAACTTTTTTTGAAAAAATCCCTAAGCCGCGCGGTCACAATTTCTGCTAAAAATATGACGTTCTGCAATTCAGTCAAAAATGTTGGAAAAGCGTTGCAAGTGATCCCCTGAAATGTTTTTCGGTGGAAACAGTTGGGTTTTTATCATCGGAAACAAAAGTAGCCCTCGACGTCTGAACAACTTTTTTTGAAAAATCCCTAAGCCGCGCGGTCACAATTTCTGCTAAAAATCTGACGTTCTGCAATTCACTCAAAAATGTTGGCAAAGTGTTGCAAGTGATCGCCTGAAATGTTTTTCGGTGGAAACAGATGGGTTTTTATCATCGGAAACAGAATTAGCCCTCGACGTCTGAACAACTTTTTTTGAAAAAATCCCTAAGCCGCGCGGTCACAATTTCTGCTAAAAATCTGACGTTCTGCAATTCCCTCAAAAATGTTGGCAAACTGTTGCAAACGATCCCCTGAAAGGTTTTTCGGTGGAAACAGATGGGTTTTTATCATCGGAAACAGAATTAGCCCTCGACGTCTGAACAACTTTTTTGAAAAAATCCCTAAGCCGCGCGGTCACAATTTCTGCTAAAAATCTGACGTTCTGCAATTCACTCAAAAATGGTGCCAAACTGTTGCAAGTGATCCCCTGAAATGTTTTTCGGTGGAAACAGATGGGTTTTTATCATCGGAAACAGAATTAGCCCTCGACGTCTGAACAACTTTTTTTGAAAAAATCCCTAAGCCGCGCAGTCACAATTTCTGCTAAAAATCTGACGTTCTGCAATTCCCTCAAAAACGTTCGCAAACTGTTGCAAATGATCCCCTGAAATGTTTTTAGGTGGAAACAGATGGGTTTTTATCATCGGAAACAGAATTAGCCTTCGACGTCTGAACAACTTTTTTTGAAAAAATCCCTAAGCCGCGCGGTCACAATTTCTGCTAAAAATCTGTCGTTATGCAATTCACTCAAAAATGGTGCCAAACTGTTGCAAACGATCCCCTGAAAGGTTTTTCGGTGGAAACAGATGGGTTTTTATCATCGGAAACAGAATGAGCCCTCGACGTCTGAACAACTTTTTTTGAAAAAATCCCTAAGCCGCGCGGTCACAATTTCTGCTAAAAATCTGACGTTCTGCAATTCCCTCAAAAACGTTCGCAAACTGTTGCAAATGATCCCCTGAAATGTTTTTAGGTGGAAACAGATGGGTTTTTATCATCGGAAACAGAATTAGCCCTCGACGTCTGAACAACTTTTTTTGAAAAAAATCCTAAGCCGCGCGGTCACAATTTCTGCTAAAAATCTGACGTTCTGCAATTCACTCAAAAATGGTGCCAAACTGTTGCAAACGATCCCCTGAAAGGTTTTTCAGTGGAAACAGATGGGTTTTTATCATCGGAAACAGAATGAGCCCTCGACGTCTGAACAACTTTTTTTGAAAAAATCCCTAAGCCTCACGGTCACAATTTCTGCTAAAAATCTGACGTTCTGCAATTCCCTCAAAAATGGTCCCAAACTGTTGCAAACGATCCCCTGAAAGGTTCTTCGGTGGAAACAGATGGGTTTTTATCATCGGAAACAGAATTAGCCCTCGAAGTCTGAACAACTTTTTTTGAAAAAATCCCTAAGCCGCGCGGTCACAATTTCTGCTAAAAATCTGACGTTCTGCAATTCATTCAAAAATGGTCCCAAACTGTTGCAAACGATCCCCTGAAAGGTTTTTCGGTGGAAACAGATGGGTTTTTATCATCGGAAACAGAATTAGCCCTCGACGTCTGAACAACTTATTTTGAAAAAAATCGCTAAGCCGCGCGGTCACAATTTCTGCTAAAAATCTGACGTTCTGCAATTCACTCAAAAATGGTGCCAAACTGTTGCAAACGATCCCCTGAAAGGTTTTTCGGTGGAAACAGATGGGTTTTTATCATCGGAAACAGAATGAGCCCTCGACGTCTGAACAACTTTTTTTGAAAAAATCCCTAAGCCGCGCGGTCACAATTTCTGCTAAAAATCTGACGTTCTGCAATTCACTCAAAAATGTTGTCAAACTGTTGCAGGTGATCCCCTGAAATGTTTTTCGGTGGAAACAGATGGGTTTTTATCATCGGAAACAGAATTAGCCCTCGACGTTTGAACAACTTTTTTTGAAAAAATCCCCTAAGCCGCGCGGTCACAATTTCTGTTAAAAATATGACGTTCTGCAATTCACTCAAAAATGTTGGAAAACCGTTGCAAGTGATCCCCTGAAATGTTTTTCGGTGGAAACAGTTGGGTTTTTATCATCGGAAACAAAAGTAGCCCTCGACGTCTGAACAACTTTTTTTGAAAAATCCCTAAGCCGCGTGGTCACAATTTCTGCTAAAAATCTGACGTTCTGCAATTCCCTCAAAAATGTTGGCAAACTGTTGCAAATGATCCCCTGAAATGTTTTTCGGTGGAAACAGATGGGTTTTTATCATCGGAAACAGAATTAGCCCTCGAAGTCTGAACAACTTTTTTTGAAAAAATCCCTAAGCCGCGCGGTCACAATTTCTGCTAAAAATCTGACGTTCTGCAATTCATTCAAAAATGGTCCCAAACTGTTGCAAACGATCCCCTGAAAGGTTTTTCGGTGGAAACAGATGGGTTTTTATCATCGGAAACAGAATTAGCCCTCGACGTCTGAACAACTTATTTTGAAAAAAATCCCTAAGCCGCGCGGTCACAATTTCTGCTAAAAATCTGACGTTCTGCAATTCACTCAAAAATGGTGCCAAACTGTTGCAAACGATCCCCTGAAAGGTTTTTCGGTGGAAACAGATGGGTTTTTATCATCGGAAACAGAATGAGCCCTCGACGTCTGAACAACTTTTTTTGAAAAAATCCCTAAGCCGCGCGGTCACAATTTCTGCTAAAAATCTGACGTTCTGCAATTCACTCAAAAATGTTGTCAAACTGTTGCAAGTGATCCCCTGAAATGTTTTTCAGTGGAAACAGATGGGTTTTTATCCTCGGAAACAGAATTAGCCCTCGACGTCTGAACAACTTTTTTTGAAAAAATCCCTAAGCCGCGCGGTCACAATTTCTGCTAAAAATATGACGTTCTGCAATTCAGTCAAAAATGTTGGAAAAGCGTTGCAAGTGATCCCCTGAAATGTTTTTCGGTGGAAACAGTTGGGTTTTTATCATCGGAAACAAAAGTAGCCCTCGACGTCTGAACAACTTTTTTTGAAAAATCCCTAAGCCGCGCGGTCACAATTTCTGCTAAAAATCTGACGTTCTGCAATTCACTCAAAAATGTTGGCAAAGTGTTGCAAGTGATCGCCTGAAATGTTTTTCGGTGGAAACAGATGGGTTTTTATCATCGGAAACAGAATTAGCCCTCGACGTCTGAACAACTTTTTTTGAAAAAATCCCTAAGCCGCGCGGTCACAATTTCTGCTAAAAATCTGACGTTCTGCAATTCCCTCAAAAATGTTGGCAAACTGTTGCAAACGATCCCCTGAAAGGTTTTTCGGTGGAAACAGATGGGTTTTTATCATCGGAAACAGAATTAGCCCTCGACGTCTGAACAACTTTTTTGAAAAAATCCCTAAGCCGCGCGGTCACAATTTCTGCTAAAAATCTGACGTTCTGCAATTCACTCAAAAATGGTGCCAAACTGTTGCAAGTGATCCCCTGAAATGTTTTTCGGTGGAAACAGATGGGTTTTTATCATCGGAAACAGAATTAGCCCTCGACGTCTGAACAACTTTTTTTGAAAAAATCCCTAAGCCGCGCAGTCACAATTTCTGCTAAAAATCTGACGTTCTGCAATTCCCTCAAAAACGTTCGCAAACTGTTGCAAATGATCCCCTGAAATGTTTTTAGGTGGAAACAGATGGGTTTTTATCATCGGAAACAGAATTAGCCTTCGACGTCTGAACAACTTTTTTTGAAAAAATCCCTAAGCCGCGCGGTCACAATTTCTGCTAAAAATCTGTCGTTATGCAATTCACTCAAAAATGGTGCCAAACTGTTGCAAACGATCCCCTGAAAGGTTTTTCGGTGGAAACAGATGGGTTTTTATCATCGGAAACAGAATGAGCCCTCGACGTCTGAACAACTTTTTTTGAAAAAATCCCTAAGCCGCGCGGTCACAATTTCTGCTAAAAATCTGACGTTCTGCAATTCCCTCAAAAACGTTCGCAAACTGTTGCAAATGATCCCCTGAAATGTTTTTAGGTGGAAACAGATGGGTTTTTATCATCGGAAACAGAATTAGCCTTCGACGTCTGAACAACTTTTTTTGAAAAAATCCCTAAGCCGCGCGGTCACAATTTCTGCTAAAAATCTGACGTTCTGCAATTCATTCAAAAATGGTCCCAAACTGTTGCAAACGATCCCCTGAAAGGTTTTTCGGTGGAAACAGATGGGTTTTTATCATCGGAAACAGAATGAGCCCTCGACGTCTGAACAACTTTTTTTGAAAAAATCCCTAAGCCGCGCGGTCACATTTTCTGCTAAAAATTTGACGTTCTGCAATTCCCTCAAAAATGTTGGCAAACTGTTGCAAGTGATCCCCTGAAATGTTGTTCGGTGGAAACAGATGGGTTTTTATCATCGGAAACAGAATTAGACCTCGACGTCTGAACAACTTTTTTTGAAAAAATTCCTAAGCCGCGCGGTCACAATTTCTGCTAAAAATCTGACGTTCTGCAATTCACTCAAAAATGGTGCCAAACTGTTGCAAACGATCCCCTGAAAGGTTTTTCAGTGGAAAGAGATGGGTTTTTATCATCGGAAACAGAATTAGCCCTCGACGTCTGAACAACTTTTTTTGAAAAAAATCCCTAAGCCGCGCGGTCACAATTTCTGCTAAAAATATGACGTTCTGCAATTCACTCAAAAATGTTGGAAAACCGTTGCAAGTGATCCCCTGAAATGTTTTTCGGTGGAAACAGTTGGGTTTTTATCATCGGAAACAAAAGTAGCCCTCGACGTCTGAACAACTTTTTTTGAAAAATCCCTAAGCCGCGTGGTCACAATTTCTGCTAAAAATCTGACGTTCTGCAATTCCCTCAAAAATGTTGGCAAACTGTTGCAAATGATCCCCTGAAATGTTTTTCGGTGGAAACAGATGGGTTTTTATCATCGGAAACAGAATTAGCCCTCGAAGTCTGAACAACTTTTTTTGAAAAAATCCCTAAGCCGCGCGGTCACAATTTCTGCTAAAAATCTGACGTTCTGCAATTCCCTCAAAAACGTTCGCAAACTGTTGCAAATGATCCCCTGAAATGTTTTTAGGTGGAAACAGATGGGTTTTTATCATCGGAAACAGAATTAGCCTTCGACGTCTGAACAACTTTTTTTGAAAAAATCCCTAAGCCGCGCGGTCACAATTTCTGCTAAAAATCTGACGTTCTGCAATTCATTCAAAAATGGTCCCAAACTGTTGCACACGATCCCCTGAAATGTTTTTCGGTGGAAACAGATGGGTTTTTATCATCGGAAACAGAATTAGCCCTCGACGTCTGAACAACTTTTTTTTGAAAAAAATCCCTAAGCCGCGCGGTCACAATTTCTGCTAAAAATCTGTCGATATGCAATTCACTCAAAAATGGTGCCAAACTGTTGCAAACGATCCCCTGAAAGGTTTTTCGGTGGAAACAGATGGGTTTTTATCATCGGAAACAGAATGAGCCCTCGACGTCTGAACAACTTTTTTTGAAAAAATCCCTAAGCCGCGCGGTCACATTTTCTGCTAAAAATTTGACGTTCTGCAATTCCCTCAAAAATGTTGGCAAACTGTTGCAAGTGATCCCCTGAAATGTTGTTCGGTGGAAACAGATGGGTTTTTATCATCGGAAACAGAATTAGCCCTCGACGTCTGAACAACTTTTTTTGAAAAAATTCCTAAGCCGCGCGGTCACAATTTCTGCTAAAAATCTGACGTTCTGCAATTCACTCAAAAATGGTGCCAAACTGTTGCAAACGATCCCCTGAAAGGTTTTTCAGTGGAAACAGATGGGTTTTTATCATCGGAAACAGAATGAGCCCTCGACGTCTGAACAACTTTTTTTGAAAAAATCCCTAAGCCGCACGGTCACAATTTCTGCTAAAAATCTGACGTTCTGCAATTCCCTCAAAAATGGTCTCAAACTGTTGCAAACGATCCCCTGAAAGGTTTTTCGGTGGAAACAGATGGGTTTTTATCATCGGAAAGAGAATTAGCCCTCGAAGTCTGAACAACTTTTTTTGAAAAAATCCCTAAGCCGCGCGGTCACAATTTCTGCTAAAAATCTGACGTTCTGCAATTCCCTCAAAAACGTTCGCAAACTGTTGCAAATGATCCCCTGAAATGTTTTTAGGTGGAAACAGATGGGTTTTTATCATCGGAAACAGAATTAGCCTTCGACGTCTGAACAACTTTTTTTGAAAAAATCCCTAAGCCGCGCGGTCACAATTTCTGCTAAAAATCTGACGTTCTGCAATTCATTCAAAAATGGTCCCAAACTGTTGCAAACGATCCCCTGAAAGGTTTTTCGGTGGAAACAGATGGGTTTTTATCATCGGAAACAGAATGAGCCCTCGACGTCTGAACAACTTTTTTTGAAAAAATCCCTAAGCCGCGCGGTCACATTTTCTGCTAAAAATTTGACGTTCTGCAATTCCCTCAAAAATGTTGGCAAACTGTTGCAAGTGATCCCCTGAAATGTTGTTCGGTGGAAACAGATGGGTTTTTATCATCGGAAACAGAATTAGACCTCGACGTCTGAACAACTTTTTTTGAAAAAATTCCTAAGCCGCGCGGTCACAATTTCTGCTAAAAATCTGACGTTCTGCAATTCACTCAAAAATGGTGCCAAACTGTTGCAAACGATCCCCTGAAAGGTTTTTCAGTGGAAAGAGATGGGTTTTTATCATCGGAAACAGAATTAGCCCTCGACGTCTGAACAACTTTTTTTGAAAAAAATCCCTAAGCCGCGCGGTCACAATTTCTGCTAAAAATATGACGTTCTGCAATTCACTCAAAAATGTTGGAAAACCGTTGCAAGTGATCCCCTGAAATGTTTTTCGGTGGAAACAGTTGGGTTTTTATCATCGGAAACAAAAGTAGCCCTCGACGTCTGAACAACTTTTTTTGAAAAATCCCTAAGCCGCGTGGTCACAATTTCTGCTAAAAATCTGACGTTCTGCAATTCCCTCAAAAATGTTGGCAAACTGTTGCAAATGATCCCCTGAAATGTTTTTCGGTGGAAACAGATGGGTTTTTATCATCGGAAACAGAATTAGCCCTCGAAGTCTGAACAACTTTTTTTGAAAAAATCCCTAAGCCGCGCGGTCACAATTTCTGCTAAAAATCTGACGTTCTGCAATTCCCTCAAAAACGTTCGCAAACTGTTGCAAATGATCCCCTGAAATGTTTTTAGGTGGAAACAGATGGGTTTTTATCATCGGAAACAGAATTAGCCTTCGACGTCTGAACAACTTTTTTTGAAAAAATCCCTAAGCCGCGCGGTCACAATTTCTGCTAAAAATCTGACGTTCTGCAATTCATTCAAAAATGGTCCCAAACTGTTGCACACGATCCCCTGAAATGTTTTTCGGTGGAAACAGATGGGTTTTTATCATCGGAAACAGAATTAGCCCTCGACGTCTGAACAACTTTTTTTTGAAAAAAATCCCTAAGCCGCGCGGTCACAATTTCTGCTAAAAATCTGTCGATATGCAATTCACTCAAAAATGGTGCCAAACTGTTGCAAACGATCCCCTGAAAGGTTTTTCGGTGGAAACAGATGGGTTTTTATCATCGGAAACAGAATGAGCCCTCGACGTCTGAACAACTTTTTTTGAAAAAATCCCTAAGCCGCGCGGTCACATTTTCTGCTAAAAATTTGACGTTCTGCAATTCCCTCAAAAATGTTGGCAAACTGTTGCAAGTGATCCCCTGAAATGTTGTTCGGTGGAAACAGATGGGTTTTTATCATCGGAAACAGAATTAGCCCTCGACGTCTGAACAACTTTTTTTGAAAAAATTCCTAAGCCGCGCGGTCACAATTTCTGCTAAAAATCTGACGTTCTGCAATTCACTCAAAAATGGTGCCAAACTGTTGCAAACGATCCCCTGAAAGGTTTTTCAGTGGAAACAGATGGGTTTTTATCATCGGAAACAGAATGAGCCCTCGACGTCTGAACAACTTTTTTTGAAAAAATCCCTAAGCCGCACGGTCACAATTTCTGCTAAAAATCTGACGTTCTGCAATTCCCTCAAAAATGGTCTCAAACTGTTGCAAACGATCCCCTGAAAGGTTTTTCGGTGGAAACAGATGGGTTTTTATCATCGGAAAGAGAATTAGCCCTCGAAGTCTGAACAACTTTTTTTGAAAAAATCCCTAAGCCGCGCGGTCACAATTTCTGCTAAAAATCTGACGTTCTGCAATTCATTCAAAAATGGTCCCAAACTGTTGCAAACGATCCCCTGAAATGTTTTTCGGTGGAAACAGATGGGTTTTTATCATCAGAAACAGAATTAGCCCTCGACGTCTGAACAACTTTTTTTTGAAAAAAATCCTTAAGCCGCGCGGTCACAATTTCTGCTAAAAATCTGACGTTCTGCAATTCACTCAAAAATGGTGCCAAACTGTTGCAAACGATCCCCTGAAAGGTTTTTCAGTGGAAAGAGATGGGTTTTTATCATCGGAAACAGAATTAGCCCTCGACGTCTGAACAACTTTTTTTGAAAAAAATCCCTAAGCCGCGCGGTCACAATTTCTGCTAAAAATATGGCGTTCTGCAATTCACTCAAAAATGTTGGAAAACCGTTGCAAGTGATCCCCTGAAATGTTTTTCGGTGGAAACAGTTGGGTTTTTATCATCGGAAACAAAAGTAGCCCTCGACGTCTGAACAACTTTTTTTGAAAAATCCCTAAGCCGCGTGGTCACAATTTCTGCTAAAAATCTGACGTTCTGCAATTCCCTCAAAAATGTTGGCAAACTGTTGCAAATGATCCCCTGAAATGTTTTTTGGTGGAAACAGATGGGTTTTTATCATCGGAAACAGAATTAGCCCTCGACGTCTGAACAACTTTTTTTGAAAAAATCCCTAAGCCGCGCGGTCACAATTTCTGCTAAAAATCTGACGTTCTGCAATTCCCTCAAAAACGTTCGCAAACTGTTGCAAATGATCCCCTGAAATGTTTTTAGGTGGAAACAGATGGGTTTTTATCATCGGAAACAGAATTAGCCTTCGACGTCTGAACAACTTTTTTTGAAAAAATCCCTAAGCCGCGCGGTCACAATTTCTGCTAAAAATCTGACGTTCTGCAATTCATTCAAAAATGGTCCCAAACTGTTGCAAACGATCCCCTGAAATGTTTTTCGGTGGAAACAGATGGGTTTTTATCATCGGAAACAGAATTAGCCCTCGACATCTGAACAACTTTTTTTTGAAAAAAATCCCTAAGCCGCGCGGTCACAATTTCTGCTAAAAATCTGTCGTTATGCAATTCACTCAAAAATGGTGCCAAACTGTTGCAAACGATCCCCTGAAAGGTTTTTCGGTGGAAACAGATGGGTTTTTATCATCGGAAACAGAATGAGCCCTCGACGTCTGAACAACTTTTTTTGAAAAAATCCCTAAGCCGCGCGGTCACATTTTCTGCTAAAAATTTGACGTTCTGCAATTCCCTCAAAAATGTTGGCAAACTGTTGCAAGTGATCCCCTGAAATGTTGTTCGGTGGAAACAGATGGGTTTTTATCATCGGAAACAGAATTAGCCCTCGACGTCTGAACAACTTTTTTTGAAAAAATTCCTAAGCCGCGCGGTCACAATTTCTGCTAAAAATCTGACGTTCTGCAATTCACTCAAAAATGGTGCCAAACTGTTGCAAACGATCCCCTGAAAGGTTTTTCAGTGGAAACAGATGGGTTTTTATCATCGGAAACAGAATGAGCCCTCGACGTCTGAACAACTTTTTTTGAAAAAATCCCTACGCCGCACGGTCACAATTTCTGCTAAAAATCTGACGTTCTGCAATTCCCTCAAAAATGGTCTCAAACTGTTGCAAACGATCCCCTGAAAGGTTTTTCGGTGGAAACAGATGGGTTTTTATCATCGGAAAGAGAATTAGCCCTCGAAGTCTGAACAACTTTTTTTGAAAAAATCCCTAAGCCGCGCGGTCACAATTTCTGCTAAAAATCTGACGTTCTGCAATTCACTCAAAAATGGTGCCAAACTGTTGCAAGTGATCCCCTGAAATGTTTTTCGGTGGAAACAGATGGGTTTTTATCATCGGAAACAGAATTTGCCCTCGACGTCTGAACAACTTTTTTTGAAAAAATCCCTAAGCCGCGCGGTCACAATTTCTGCTAAAAATCTGACGTTCTGCAATTCATTCAAAAATGGTCCCAAACTGTTGCAAACGATCCCCTGAAATGTTTTTCGGTGGAAACAGATGGGTTTTTATCATCGGAAACAGAATTAGCCCTCGACGTCTGAACAACTTTTTTTTGAAAAAAATCCCTAAGCCGCGCGGTCACAATTTCTGCTAAAAATCTGTCGTTATTCAATTCACTCAAAAATGGTGCCAAACTGTTGCAAACGATCCCCTGAAAGGTTTTTCGGTGGAAACAGATGGGTTTTTATCATCGGAAACAGAATGAGCCCTCGACGTCTGAACAACTTTTTTTGAAAAAATCCCTAAGCCGCGCGGTCACAATTTCTGCTAAAAATCTGACGTTCTGCAATTCACTCAAAAATGTTGGAAAACCATTGCAAGTGATCCCCTGAAATGTTTTTCGGTGGAAACAGTTGGGTTTTTATCATCGGAAACAAAAGTAGCCCTCGACGTCTGAACAACTTTTTTTGAAAAATCCCTAAGCCGCGTGGTCACAATTTCTGCTAAAAATCTGACGTTCTGCAATTCCCTCAAAAATGTTGGCAAACTGTTGCAAATGATCCCCTGAAATGTTTTTCGGTGGAAACAGATGGGTTTTTATCATCGGAAAGAGAATTAGCCCTCGAAGTCTGAACAACTTTTTTTGAAAAAATCCCTAAGCCGCGCGGTCACAATTTCTGCTAAAAATCTGACGTTCTGCAATTCACTCAAAAATGGTGCCAAACGGTTGCAAGTGATCCCCTGAAATGTTTTTCGGTGGAAACAGATGGGTTTTTATCATCGGAAACAGAATTAGCCCTCGACGTCTGAACAACTTTTTTTGAAAAAATCCCTAAGCCGCGCGGTCACAATTTCTGCTAAAAATCTGACGTTCTGCAATTCCCTCAAAAACGTTCGCAAACTGTTGCAAATGATCCCCTGAAATGTTTTTAGGTGGAAACAGATGGGTTTTTATCATCGGAAACAGAATTAGCCTTCGACGTCTGAACAACTTTTTTTGAAAAAATCCCTAAGCCGCGCGGTCACAATTTCTGCTAAAAATCTGACGTTCTGCAATTCATTCAAAAATGGTCCCAAACTGTTGCAAACGATCCCCTGAAATGTTTTTCGGTGGAAACAGATGGGTTTTTATCATCGGAAACAGAATTAGCCCTCGACGTCTGAACAACTTTTTTTTGAAAAAAATCCCTAAGCCGCGCGGTCACAATTTCTGCTAAAAATCTGTCGTTATGCAATTCACTCAAAAATGGTGCCAAACTGTTGCAAACGATCCCCTGAAAGGTTTTTCGGTGGAAACAGATGGGTTTTTATCATCGGAAACAGAATGAGCCCTCGACGTCTGAACAACTTTTTTTGAAAAAATCCCTAAGCCGCGCGGTCACATTTTCTGCTAAAAATTTGACGTTCTGCAATTCCCTCAAAAATGTTGGCAAACTGTTGCAAGTGATCCCCTGAAATGTTGTTCGGTGGAAACAGATGGGTTTTTATCATCGGAAACAGAATGAGCCCTCGACGTCTGAACAACTTTTTTTGAAAAAATCCCTAAGCCGCGCAGTCACATTTTCTGCTAAAAATTTGACGTTCTGCAATTCCCTCAAAAATGTTGGCAAACTGTTGCAAGTGATCCCCTGAAATGTTGTTCGGTGGAAACAGATGGGTTTTTATCATCGGAAACAGAATTAGCCCTCGACGTCTGAACAACTTTTTTTGAAAAAATCCCTAAGCCGCGCGGTCACAATTTCTGCTAAAAATCTGACGTTCTGCAATTCACTCAAAAATGGTGCCAAACTGTTGCAAACGATCCCCTGAAAGGTTTTTCAGTGGAAACAGATGGGTTTTTATCATCGGAAACAGAATGAGCCCTCGACGTCTGAACAACTTTTTTTGAAAAAATCCCTAAGCCGCACGGTCACAATTTCTGCTAAAAATCTGACGTTCTGCAATTCCCTCAAAAATGGTCTCAAACTGTTGCAAACGATCCCCTGAAAGGTTTTTCGGTGGAAACAGATGGGTTTTTATCATCGGAAACAGAATTAGCCCTCGACGTCTGAACAACTTTTTTTGAAAAAAATCCCTAAGCCGCGCGGTCACAATTTCTGCTAAAAATATGACGTTCTGCAATTCACTCAAAAATGTTGGAAAACCGTTGCAAGTGATCCCCTGAAATGTTTTTCGGTGGAAACAGTTGGGTTTTTATCATCGGAAACAAAAGTAGCCCTCGACGTCTGAACAACTTTTTTTGAAAAATCCCTAAGCCGCGTGGTCACAATTTCTGCTAAAAATCTGACGTTCTGCAATTCCCTCAAAAATGTTGGCAAACTGTTGCAAATGATCCCCTGAAATGTTTTTCGGTGGAAACAGATGGGTTTTTATCATCGGAAAGAGAATTAGCCCTCGAAGTCTGAACAACTTTTTTTGAAAAAATCCCTAAGCCGCGCGGTCACAATTTCTGCTAAAAATCTGACGTTCTGCAATTCATTCAAAAATGGTCCCAAACTGTTGCAAACGATCCCCTGAAATGTTTTTCGGTGGAAACAGATGGGTTTTTATCATCGGAAACAGAATTAGCCCTCGACGTCTGAACAACTTTTTTTTGAAAAAAATCCCTAAGCCGCGCGGTCACAATTTCTGCTAAAAATCTGTCGTTATGCAATTCACTCAAAAATGGTGCCAAACTGTTGCAAACGATCCCCTGAAAGGTTTTTCGGTGGAAACAGATGGGTTTTTATCATCGGAAACAGAATGAGCCCTCGACGTCTGAACAACTTTTTTTGAAAAAATCCCTAAGCCGCGCGGTCACATTTTCTGCTAAAAATTTGACGTTCTGCAATTCCCTCAAAAATGTTGGCAAACTGTTGCAAGTGATCCCCTAAAATGTTGTTCGGTGGAAACAGATGGGTTTTTATCATCGGAAACAGAATTAGCCCTCGACGTCTGAACAACTTTTTTTGAAAAAATTCCTAAGCCGCGCGGTCACAATATCTGCTAAAAATCTGACGTTCTGCAATTCACTCAAAAATGGTGCCAAACTGTTGCAAACGATCCCCTGAAAGGTTTTTCAGTGGAAACAGATGGGTTTTTATCATCGGAAACAGAATGAGCCCTCGACGTCTGAATAACTTTTTTTGAAAAAATCCCTAAGCCGCACGGTCACAATTTCTGCTAAAAATCTGACGTTCTGCAATTCCCTCAAAAATGGTCCCAAACTGTTGCAAACGATCCCCTGAAAGGTTTTTCGGTGGAAACAGATGGGTTTTTATCATCGGAAACAGAATTAGCCCTCGACGTCTGAACAACTTTTTTTGAAAAAATCCCTAAGCCGCGCGGTCACAATTTCTGCTAAAAATCTGACGTTCTGCAATTCCCTCAAAAATGTTGGCAAACTGTTGCAAATGATCCCCTGAAATGTTTTTCGGTGGAAACAGATGGGTTTTTATCATCGGAAAGAGAATTAGCCCTCGAAGTCTGAACAACTTTTTTTGAAAAAATCCCTAAGCCGCGCGGTCACAATTTCTGCTAAAAATCTGACGTTCTGCAATTCATTCAAAAATGGTCCCAAACTGTTGCAAACGATCCCCTGAAAGGTTTTTCGGTGGAAACAGATGGGTTTTTATCATCGGAAACAGAATTAGCCCTCGACGTCTGAACAACTTTTTTTGAAAAAAATCCCTAAGCAGCGCGGTCACAATTTCTGCTAAAAATCTGACGTTCTGCAATTCACTCAAAAATGGTGCCAAACTGTTGCAAACGATCCCCTGAAAGGTTTTTCGGTGGAAACAGATGGGTTTTTATCATCGGAAACAGAATGAGCCCTCGACGTCTGAACAACTTTTTTTGAAAAAATCCCTAAGCCGCGCGGTCACAATTTCTGCTAAAAATCTGACGTTCTGCAATTCACTCAAAAATGGTGCCAAACTGTTGCAAACGATCCCCTGAAAGGTTTTTCGGTGGAAACAGATGGGTTTTTATCATCGGAAACAGAATGAGCCCTCGACGTCTGAACAACTTTTTTTGAAAAAATCCCTAAGCCGCGCGGTCACAATTTCTGCTAAAAATCTGACGTTCTGCAATTCACTCAAAAATGTTGTCAAACTGTTGCAAGTGATCCCCCGAAATGTTTTTCGGTGGAAACAGATGGGATTTTATCATCGGAAACAGAATTAGCCCTCGATGTCTGAACAACTTTTTTTGAAAAAATCCCTAAGCCGCGCGGTCACAATTTCTGCTAAAAATATGACGTTCTGCAATTCACTCAAAAATGTTGGAAAACCGTTGCAAGTGATCCCCTGAAATGTTTTTCGGTGGAAACAGTTGGGTTTTTATCATCGGAAACAAAAGTAGCCCTCGACGTCTGAACAACTTTTTTTGAAAAATCCCTAAGCCGCGCGGTCACAATTTCTGCTAAAAATCTGACGTTCTGCAATTCACTCAAAAATGTTGGCAAAGTGTTGCAAGTGATCGCCTGAAATGTTTTTCGGTGGAAACAGATGGGTTTTTATCATCGGAAACAGAATTAGCCCTCGACGTCTGGACAACTTTTTTTGAAAAAATCCCTAAGCCGCGCGGTCACAATTTCTGCTAATAATCTGACGTTCTGCAATTCATTCAAAAATGGTCCCAAACTGTTGCAAACGATCCCCTGAAAGGTTTTTCGGTGGAAACAGATGGGTTTTTATCATCGGAAACAGAATTAGCCCTCGAAGTTTGAACAACTTTTTTTGAAAAAAATCCCTAAGCCGCGCGGTCACAATTTCTGCTAAAAATATGACGTTCTGCAATTCACTCAAAAATGTTGGCAAACTGTTGCAAGTGATCCCCTGAAGTGTTTTTCGGTGGAAACAGTTGGGTTTTTATCATCGGAAACAAAAGTAGCCCTCGACGTCTGAACAACTTTTTTTGAAAAATCCCTAAGCCGTGCGGTCACAATTTCTGCTAAAAATCTGACGTTCTGCAATTCACTCAAAAATGTTGGCAAAGTGTTGCAAGTGATCGCCTGAAATGTTTTTCGGTCGAAACAGATGGGTTTTTATCATCGGAAACAGAATTAGCCCTCGACGTCTGAACAACTTTTTTTGAAAAAATCCCTAAGCCTCGCGGTCACAATTTCTGCTAAAAATCTGACGTTCTGCAATTCACTCAAAAATGTTGTCAAACTGTTGCAAGTGATCCCCTGAAATGTTTTTCGGTGGAAACAGATGGGTTTTTATCATCGGAAACAGAATTAGCCCTCGACGTCTGAACAACTTTTTTTGAAAAAATCCCTAAGCCGCGCGGTCACAATTTCTGCTAAAAATATGACGTTCTGCAATTCACTCAAAAATGTTGGAAAACCGTTGCAAGTGATCCCCTGAAATGTTTTTCGGTGGAAACAGTTGGGTTTTTATCATCGGAAACAAAAGTAGCCCTCGACGTCTGAACAACGTTTTTTGAAAAATCCCTAAGCCGCGCGGTCACAATTTCTGCTAAAAATCTGACGTTCTGCAATTCCCTCAAAAATGTTGACAAACTGTTGCAAGTGATCCCCTGAAATGTTTTTCGGTGGAAACAGATGGGTTTTTATCATCGGAAACAGAATGAGCCCTCGACGTCTGAACAACTTTTTTTGAAAAAATCCCTAAGCCGCGCGGTCACAATTTCTGCTAAAAATCTGACGTTCTGCAATTCACTCAAAAATGTTGTCAAACTGTTGCAAGTGATCCCCTGAAATGTTTTTCGGTGGAAACAGATGGGATTTTATCATCGGAAACAGAATTAGCCCTCGATGTCTGAACAACTTTTTTTGAAAAAATCCCTAAGCCGCGCGGTCACAATTTCTGCTAATAATCTGACGTTCTGCAATTCATTCAAAAATGGTCCCAAACTGTTGCAAACGATCCCCTGAAAGGTTTTTCGGTGGAA
>NW_027670100.1:0-52638 GCF_964188305.1 Podarcis bocagei
GAAAATGTTTTTTTGAAAAAATCCCTCAACCCCGGGGTCACAATTTCAGCAAAAATCTGACTTTTGGCAATTCACTCAAAAATGGTGCCAACCGGTTGCAAATGCTCCCCTGAAAGCTTTGGCGATGGAAACAGAAGTCTTTTTATCCCAGGACAAGAAATCAGCCCTCAAAAACTAAACCGGCAGAAAATATTTTTTTGAAAAAATCCCTAAGCCCCGGGGTCACAATTTCAGCAAAAATCTGACTTTTGGCAATTCACTCAAAAATGGTGCCAAAAGCTTGAAAATGCTCTCCTGAAAGGTTTGGCACTCAAAACAGAAGGCTTTTTATCCCAGGACAAGAAATCAGCCCTCAAAAACTTAACCGGCAGAAAATATTTTTTTGAAAAAATCCCTAAGCCCCGGGGTCACAATTTCAGCAAAAATCTGACTTTTGGCAATTCACTCAAAAATGGTGCCAAAAGCTTGAAAATGCTCTCCTGAAATGTTTGGCACTCGAAACATAAGTCTTTTTATCCCAGGACAAGAAATCAGCCCTCAAAAACATAACCGGCAGAAAATATTTTTTTGAAAAAATCCCGAAGCCCCGGGGTCACAATTTCAGCAAAAATCTGACTTTTGGCAATTCACTCAAAAATTGTGCCAAAAGCTTGAAAATGCTCTCCTGAAAGGTTTGGCACTCAAAACAGAAGTCTTTTTATCCCAGGACAAGAAATCAGCCCTCAAAAACTTAACCGGCAGAAAATATTTTTTTGAAAAAATCCCTAAGCCCCGGGGTCACAATTTCAGCAAAAATCTGACTTTTGGCAATTCACACAAAAATGGTGCCAGAAACTTGAAAGTGCTCTTCTGAAAGGTTTGGCACTCGAAACAGAAGGTTTTTTATCCCACGACAAGAAATCAACCCTCAAAAACTTAACCGGCAGAAAATGTTTTTTTGAAAAAATCCCTAAGCCCCGGGGTCACAATTTCAGCAAAAATCTGACTTTTGGCAATTCACTCAAAAATGGTGCCAACCGGTTGCAAATGCTCCCCTGAAAGCTTTGGCGATGGAAACAGAAGTCTTTTTATCCCAGGACAAGAAATCAGCCCTCAAAAACTTAACCGGCAGAAAATATTTTTTTGAAAAAATCCCTAAGCCCCGGGGTCACAATTTCAGCAAAAATCTGACTTTTGGCAATTCACTCAAAAATGGTGCCAAAAGCTTGAAAATGCTCTCCTGAAAGGTTTGGCACTCGAAACAGACGGCTTTTTATCCCAGGACAAGAAATCAGCCCTCAAAAACTTAACCGGCAGAAAACATTTTTTTGAAAAAATCCCTAAGCCCCGGGGTCACAATTTCAGCAAAAATCTGACTTTTGGCAATTCACTCAAAAATGGTGCCAAAAGCTTGAAAATGCTCTCCTGAAAGGTTTGGCGATGGAAAAAGAAGGCTTTTTATCACAGGACAAGAAATCAGCCCTCAAAAACTTAACCGGCAGAAAATATTTTTTTGAAAAAATCCCCAAGCCCCGGGGTCACAATTTCAGCAAAAATCTGACTTTTGGCAATTCACTCAAAAATGGTGCCAAAAGCTTGAAAATGCTCTCCTGAAAGGTTTGGCACTCGAAACAGAAGGCTTTTTATCCCACGACAAGAAATCAGCCCTCAAAAACTTAACCGGCAGAAAATGTTTTTTTGAAAAAATCCCTAAGCCCCGGGGTCACAATTTCAGCAAAAATCTGACTTTTGGCAATTCACTCAAAAATGGTGCCAACCGGTTGCAAATGCTCCCCTGAAAGCTTTGGCGATGGAAACATAAGTCTTTTTATCCCAGGACAAGAAATCAGCCCTCAAAAACTTAACCGGCAGAAAATATTTTTTTGAAAAAATCCCTAAGCCCCGGGGTCACAATTTCAGCAAAAATCTGACTTTTGGCAATTCACTCAAAAATGGTACCAAAAGCTTGAAAATGCTCTCCTGAAAGGTTTGGCACTCGAAACAGAAGGCTTTTTATCCCAGGACAAGAAATCAGCCCTCAAAAACTTAAGCGGCAGAAAATATTTTTTTGAAAAAATCCCTAAGCCCCGGGGTCACAATTTCAGCAAAAATCTGACTTTTGGCAATTCACTCAAAAATGGTGCCAAAAGCTTGAAAATGCTCCCCTGAAAGCTTTGGCGATGGAAACATAAGTCTTTTTATCCCAGGACAAGAAATCAGCCCTCAAAAACTTAACCGGCAGAAAATATTTTTTTGAAAAAATCCCTAAGCTCTGGGGTCACAATTTCAGCAAAAATCTGACTTTTGGCAATTCACTCAAAAATGGTACCAAAAGCTTGAAAATGCTCTCCTGAAAGGTTTGGCACTCGAAACAGAAGGCTTTTTATCCCAGGACAAGAAATCAGCCCTCAAAAACTTAAGCGGCAGAAAATATTTTTTTGAAAAAATCCCTAAGCCCCGGGGTCACAATTTCAGCAAAAATCTGACTTTTGGCAATTCACTCAAAAATGGTGCCAAAAGCTTGAAAATGCTCCCCTGAAAGCTTTGGCGATGGAAACATAAGTCTTTTTATCCCAGGACAAGAAATCAGCCCTCAAAAACTTAACCGGCAGAAAATATTTTTTTGAAAAAATCCCTAAGCCCCGGGGTCACAATTTCAGCAAAAATCTGACTTTTGGCAATTCACTCAGAAATGGTGCCAAAAGCTTGAAAATGCTCCCCTGAAAGGTTTGGCACTCGAAACAGAAGGCTTTTTATCGCAGGACAAGAATTCAGCCCTCAAAAACTTAACAGGCAGAAAATATTTTTTTGAAACAATCCCTAAGCCCCGGGGTCACAATTTCAGCAAAAATCTGACTTTTGGCAATTCACTCAAAAATGGTGCCAAAAGCTTGAAAATGCTCTCGTGAAAGGTTTGGCACTCAAAACAGAAGTCTTTTTATCCCAAGACCAGAAATCAGCCCTCAAAAACTTAACCGGCAGAAAATATTTTTTTGAAAAAATCCCTAAGCCCCGGGGTCACAATTTCAGCAAAAATCTGACTTTTGGCAATTCACTCAAAAATGGTGCCAGAAACTTGAAAGTGCTCTTCTGAAAGGTTTGGCACTCGAAACAGAAGGCTTTTTATCCCAGGACAAGAAATCAGCCCTCAAAAACTTAACCGGCAGAAAATATTTTTTTGAAAAAATCCCTAAGCCCCGGGGTCACAATTTCAGCAAAAATCTGACTTTTGGCAATTCACTCAAAAATGGTGCCAACCGGTTGCAAATGCTCCCCTGAAAGCTTTGGCGATGGAAACAGAAGTCTTTTTATCCCAGGACAAGAAATCAGCCCTCAAAAACTTAACCGGCAGAAAATATTTTTTTGAAAAAATCCCTAAGCCCCGGGGTCACAATTTCAGCAAAAATCTGACTTTTGGCAATTCACTCAAAAATGGTGCCAAAAGCTTGAAAATGCTCTCCTAAAAGGTTTGGCACTCGAAACAGAAGGCTTTTTATCCCCGGACAAGAAATCAGCCCTCAAAAACTTAACCGGAAGAAAATATTTTTTTGAAAAAATCCCTAAGCCCCGGGGTCACAATTTCAGCAAAAATCTGACTTTTGGCAATTCACTCAAAAATGGTGCCAGAAACTTGAAAATGCTCTTCTGAAAGGTTTCGCACTCGAAACAGAAGGCTTTTTATCCCAGGACAAGAAATCAGCCCTCAAAAACTAAACCGACAGAAAATATTTTTTTGAAAAAATCCCTAAGCCCCGGAGTCAAAATTTCAGCAAAAATCTGACTTTTGGCAATTCACTCAAAAATGGTGCCAAAAGCTTGAAAATGCTCTCCTGAAATGTTTGGCACTCGAAACATAAGTCTTTTTATCCCAGGACAAGAAATCAGCCCTCAAAAACTTAACCGGCAGAAAATATTTTATTGAAAAAATCCCTAAGCCCCGGGGTCACAATTTCAGCAAAAATCTGACTTTTGGCAATTCACTCAAAAATGGTGCCAGAAACTTGAAAATGCTCTTCTGAATGGTTTGGCACTCGAAACAGAAGGCTTTTTATCGCAGGACAAGAATTCAGCCCTCAAAAACATAACCGGCAGAAAATATTTTTTTGAAAAAATCCCTAAGCCCCGGGGTCACAATTTCAGCAAAAATCTGACTTTTGGCAATTCACACAAAAATGGTGCCAGAAACTTGAAAGTGCTCTTCTGAAAGGTTTGGCACTCGAAACAGAAGGCTTTTTATCCCACGACAAGAAATCAGCCCTCAAAAACTTAACCGGCAGAAAATGTTTTTTTGAAAAAATCCCTAAGCCCCGGGGTCACAATTTCAGCAAAAATCTGACTTTTGGCAATTCACTCAAAAATGGTGCCAACCGGTTGCAAATGCTCCCCTGAAAGCTTTGGCGATGGAAACAGAAGTCTTTTTATCCCAGGACAAGAAATCAGCCCTCAAAAACTTAACCGGCAGAAAATATTTTTTTGAAAAAATCCCTAAGCCCCGGGGTCACAATTTCAGCAAAAATCTGACTTTTGGCAATTCACTCAAAAATGGTGCCAAAAGCTTCAAAATGCTCTTCTGAAAGGTTTGGCGATGGAAACATAAGTCTTTTTATCCCAGGACAAGAAATCAGCCCTCAAAAACTTAACCGGCAGAAAATATTTTTTTGAAAAAATCCCTAAGCTCTGGGGTCACAATTTCAGCAAAAATCTGACTTTTGGCAATTCACTCAAAAATGGTACCAAAAGCTTGAAAATGCTCTCCTGAAAGGTTTGGCACTCGAAACAGAAGGCTTTTTATCCCAGGACAAGAAATCAGCCCTCAAAAACTTAAGCGGCAGAAAATATTTTTTTGAAAAAATCCCTAAGCCCCGGGGTCACAATTTCAGCAAAAATCTGACTTTTGGCAATTCACTCAAAAATGGTGCCAAAAGCTTGAAAATGCTCCCCTGAAAGCTTTGGCGATGGAAACATAAGTCTTTTTATCCCAGGACAAGAAATCAGCCCTCAAAAACTTAACCGGCAGAAAATATTTTTTGAAAAAATCCCTAAGCCCCGGGGTCACAATTTCAGCAAAAATCTGACTTTTGGCAATTCACTCAGAAATGGTGCCAAAAGCTTGAAAATGCTCCCCTGAAAGGTTTGGCACTCGAAACAGAAGGCTTTTTATCGCAGGACAAGAATTCAGCCCTCAAAAACTTAACAGGCAGAAAATATTTTTTTGAAACAATCCCTAAGCCCCGGGGTCACAATTTCAGCAAAAATCTGACTTTTGGCAATTCACTCAAAAATGGTGCCAAAAGCTTGAAAATGCTCTCGTGAAAGGTTTGGCACTCAAAACAGAAGTCTTTTTATCCCAAGACCAGAAATCAGCCCTCAAAAACTTAACCGGCAGAAAATATTTTTTTGAAAAAATCCCTAAGCCCCGGGGTCACAATTTCAGCAAAAATCTGACTTTTGGCAATTCACTCAAAAATGGTGCCAGAAACTTGAAAGTGCTCTTCTGAAAGGTTTGGCACTCGAAACAGAAGGCTTTTTATCCCAGGACAAGAAATCAGCCCTCAAAAACTTAACCGGCAGAAAATATTTTTTTGAAAACATCCCTAAGCCCCGGGGTCACAATTTCAGCAAAAATCTGACTTTTGGCAATTCACTCAAAAATGGTGCCAACCGGTTGCAAATGCTCCCCTGAAAGCTTTGGCGATGGAAACAGAAGTCTTTTTATCCCAGGACAAGAAATCAGCCCTCAAAAACTTAACCGGCAGAAAATATTTTTTTGAAAAAATCCCTAAGCCCCGGGGTCACAATTTCAGCAAAAATCTGACTTTTGGCAATTCACTCAAAAATGGTGCCAAAAGCTTGAAAATGCTCTCCTAAAAGGTTTTGCACTCGAAACAGAAGGCTTTTTATCCCCGGACAAGAAATCAGCCCTCAAAAACTTAACCGGAAGAAAATATTTTTTTGAAAAAATCCCTAAGCCCCGGGGTCACAATTTCAGCAAAAATCTGACTTTTGGCAATTCACTCAAAAATGGTGCCAGAAACTTGAAAATGCTCTTCTGAAAGGTTTCGCACTCGAAACAGAAGGCTTTTTATCCCAGGACAAGAAATCAGCCCTCAAAAACTAAACCGACAGAAAATATTTTTTTGAAAAAATCCCTAAGCCCCGGAGTCAAAATTTCAGCAAAAATCTGACTTTTGGCAATTCACTCAAAAATGGTGCCAAAAGCTTGAAAATGCTCTCCTGAAATGTTTGGCACTCGAAACATAAGTCTTTTTATCCCAGGACAAGAAATCAGCCCTCAAAAACTTAACCGGCAGAAAATATTTTATTGAAAAAATCCCTAAGCCCCGGGGTCACAATTTCAGCAAAAATCTGACTTTTGGCAATTCACTCAAAAATGGTGCCAGAACTTGAAAATGCTCTTCTGAATGGTTTGGCACTCGAAACAGAAGGCTTTTTATCGCAGGACAAGAATTCAGCCCTCAAAAACATAACCGGCAGAAAATATTTTTTTGAAAAAATCCCTAAGCCCCGGGGTCACAATTTCAGCAAAAATCTGACTTTTGGCAATTCACACAAAAATGGTGCCAGAAACTTGAAAGTGCTCTTCTGAAAGGTTTGGCACTCGAAACAGAAGGCTTTTTATCCCACGACAAGAAATCAGCCCTCAAAAACTTAACCGGCAGAAAATGTTTTTTTGAAAAAATCCCTAAGCCCCGGGGTCACAATTTCAGCAAAAATCTGACTTTTGGCAATTCACTCAAAAATGGTGCCAACCGGTTGCAAATGCTCCCCTGAAAGCTTTGGCGATGGAAACAGAAGTCTTTTTATCCCAGGACAAGAAATCAGCCCTCAAAAACTTAACCGGCAGAAAATATTTTTTTGAAAAAATCCCTAAGCCCCGGGGTCACAATTTCAGCAAAAATCTGACTTTTGGCAATTCACTCAAAAATGGTGCCAAAAGCTTCAAAATGCTCTTCTGAAAGGTTTGGCACTCGAAACAGAAGGCTTTTTATCCCAGGACAAGAAATCAGCCCTCAAAAACTTAACCGGCAGAAAATATTTTTTTGAAAAAATCCCTAAGCCCGGGGTCACAATTTCAGCAAAAATCTGACTTTTGGCAATTCACTCAAAAATGGTGCCAAAAGCTTGAAAATGCTCTCCTGAAAGGTTTGGCACTCGAAACAGACGGCTTTTTATCCCAGGACAAGAAATCAGCCCTCAAAAACTTAACCGGCTGAAAACATTTTTTTGAAAAAATCCCTAAGCCCCGGGGTCACAATTTCAGCAAAAATCTGACTTTTGGCAATTCACTCAAAATGGTGCCAAAAGCTTGAAAATGCTCTCCTGAAAGGTTTGGCTCTCGAAACAGAAGGCTTTTTATCCCAGGACAAGAAATCAGCCCTCATAAACTTAACCGGCAGAAAATATTTTTTTGAAAAAATCCCTAAGCCCCGGGGTCACAATTTCAGCAAAAATCTGACTTTTGGCAATTCACTCAAAAATGGTGCCAAAAGCTTGAAAATGCTCTCCTGAAAGGTTTGGCGATGGAAAAAGAAGGCTTTTTATCACAGGACAAGAAATCAGCCCTCAAAAACTTAACCGGCAGAAAATATTTTTTTGAAAAAATCCCCAAGCCCCGGGGTCACAATTTCAGCAAAAATCTGACTTTTGGCAATTCACTCAAAAATGGTGCCAACCGGTTGCAAATGCTCCCCTGAAAGCTTTGGCGATGGAAACAGAAGTCTTTTTATCCAGGACAAGAAATCAGCCCTCAAAAACTTAACCGGCAGAAAATATTTTTTTGAAAAAATCCCTAAGCCCCGGGGTCACAATTTCAGCAAAAATCTGACTTTTGGCAATTCACTCAAAAATGGTGCCAAAAGCTTCAAAATGCTCTTCTTAAAGGTTTGGCACACGAAACAGAAGGCTTTTTATCCCAGGACAAGAAATCAGCCCTCAAAAACTTAACCGGCAGAAAATATTTTTTGAAAACATCCCTAAGCCCCGGGGTCACAATTTCAGCAAAAATCTGACTTTTGGCAATTCACTCAAAAATGGTGCCAAAAGCTTGAAAATGCTCTCCTGAAAGGTTTGGCACTCGAAACAGACGGCTTTTTATCCCAGGACAAGAAATCAGCCCTCATAAACTTAACCGGAAGAAAATATTTTTTGAAAAAATCCCTAAGCCCCGGGGTCACAATTTCAGCAAAAATCTGACTTTTGGCAATTCACTCAAAAATGGTGCCAAAAGCTTGAAAATGCTCTCCTGAAAGGTTTGGCACTCGAAACAGAAGGCTTTTTATCCCAGGACAAGAAATCAGCCCTCAAAAACTTAACCGGCAGAAAATATTTTTTTGAAAAAATCCCCAAGCCCGGGGTCACAATTTCAGCAAAAATCTGACTTTTGGCAATTCACTCAAAAATGGTGCCAAAAGCTTGAAAATGCTCTCCTGAAAGGTTTGGCACTCGAAACAGAAGGCTTTTTATCCCACGACAAGAAATCAGCCCTCAAAAACTTAACCGGCAGAAAATGTTTTTTTGAAAAAATCCCTAAGCCCCGGGGTCACAATTTCAGCAAAAATCTGACTTTTGGCAATTCACTCAAAAATGGTGCCAACCGGTTGCAAATGCTCCCCTGAAAGCTTTGGCGATGGAAACAGAAGTCTTTTTATCCCAGGACAAGAAATCAGCCCTCAAAAACTTAACCGGCAGAAAATATTTTTTTGAAAAAATCCCTAAGCCCCGGGGTCACAATTTCAGCAAAAATCTGACTTTTGGCAATTCACTCAAAAATGGTGCCAAAAGCTTCAAAATGCTCTTCTGAAAGGTTTGGCACTCGAAACAGAAGGCTTTTTATCCCAGGACAAGAAATCAGCCCTCAAAAACTTAACCGGCAGAAAATATTTTTTTGAAAACATCCCTAAGCCCCGGGGTCACAATTTCAGCAAAAATCTGACTTTTGGCAATTCACTCAAAAATGGTGCCAAAAGCTTGAAAATGCTCTCCTGAAAGGTTTGGCACTCGAAACAGACGGCTTTTTATCCCAGGACAAGAAATCAGCCCTCATAAACTTAACCGGAAGAAAATATTTTTTTGAAAAAATCACTAAGCCCCGGGGTCACAATTTCAGCAAAAATCTGACTTTTGGCAATTCACTCAAAAATGGTGCCAAAAGCTTGAAAATGCTCTCCTGAAAGGTTTGGCACTCGAAACAGAAGGCTTTTTATCCCAGGACAAGAAATCAGCCCTCAAAAACTTAACCGGCAGAAAATATTTTTTTGAAAAAATCCCTAAGCCCCGGGGTCACAATTTCAGCAAAAATCTGACTTTTGGCAATTCACTCAAAAATGGTGCCAACCGGTTGCAAATGCTCCCCTGAAAGCTTTGGCGATGGAAACAGAAGGCTTTTTATCCCAGGACAAGAAATCAGCCCTCAAAAACTTAACCGGCAGAAAATATTTTTTTGAAAAAATCCCTAAGCCCCGGGGTCACAATTTCAGCAAAAATCTGACTTTTGGCAATTCACTCAAAAATGGTGCCAAAAGCTTCAAAATGCTCTTCTGAAAGGTTTGGCACTCGAAACAGAAGGCTTTTTATCCCAGGACAAGAAATCAGCCCTCAAAAACTTAACCGGCAGAAAATATTTTTTTGAAAACATCCCTAAGCCCCGGGGTCACAATTTCAGCAAAAATCTGACTTTTGGCAATTCACTCAAAAATGGTGCCAAAAGCTTGAAAATGCTCTCCTGAAAGGTTTGGCACTCGAAACAGACGGCTTTTTATCCCAGGACAAGAAATCAGCCCTCAAAAACTTAACCGGCAGAAAACATTTTTTTGAAAAAATCCCTAAGCCCCGGGGTCACAATTTCAGCAAAAATCTGACTTTTGGCAATTCACTCAAAAATGGTGCCAAAAGCTTGAAAATGCTCTCCTGAAAGGTTTGGCACTCGAAACAGAAGGCTTTTTATCCCAGGACAAGAAATCAGCCCTCATAAACTTAACCGGAAGAAAATATTTTTTTGAAAAAATCCCTAAGCCCCGGGGTCACAATTTCAGCAAAAATCTGACTTTTGGCAATTCACTCAAAAATGGTGCCAAAAGCTTGAAAATGCTCTCCTGAAAGGTTTAGCACTCGAAACAGAAGGCTTTTTATCCCAGGACAAGAAATCAGCCCTCAAAAACTTAACCGGCAGAAAATATTTTTTTGAAAACATCCCTAAGCCCCGGGGTCACAATTTCAGCAAAAATCTGACTTTTGGCAATTCACTCAAAAATGGTGCCAAAAGCTTGAAAATGCTCTCCTGAAAGGTTTGGCACTCGAAACAGACGGCTTTTTATCCCAGGACAAGAAATCAGCCCTCATAAACTTAACCGGAAGAAAATATTTTTTTGAAAAAATCCCCAAGCCCCGGGGTCACAATTTCAGCAAAAATCTGACTTTTGGCAATTCACTCAAAAATGGTGCCAAAAGCTTGAAAATGCTCTCCTGAAAGGTTTGGCACTCGAAACAGAAGGCTTTTTATCCCACGACAAGAAATCAGCCCTCAAAAACTTAACCGGCAGAAAATGTTTTTTTGAAAAAATCCCTAAGCCCCGGGGTCACAATTTCAGCAAAAATCTGACTTTTGGCAATTCACTCAAAAATGGTGCCAAAAGCTTGAAAATGCTCTCCTGAAAGGTTTGGCACTCGAAACAGACGGCTTTTTATCCCAGGACAAGAAATCAGCCCTCATAAACTTAACCGGAAGAAATTTTTTTTTGAAAAAATCCCTAAGCCCCGGGGTCACAATTTCAGCAAAAATCTGACTTTTGGCAATTCACTCAAAAATGGTGCCAATAGCTTGAAAATGCTCTCCTGAAAGGTTTGGCACTCGAAACAGAAGGCTTTTTATCCCAGGACAAGAAATCAGCCCTCAAAAACTTAACCGGCAGAAAATATTTTTTTGAAAAAATCCCTAAGCCCCGGGGTCACAATTTCAGCAAAAATCTGACTTTTGGCAATTCACTCAAAAATGGTGCCAACCGGTTGCAAATGCTCCCCTGAAAGCTTTGGCGATGGAAACAGAAGTCTTTTTATCCCAGGACAAGAAATCAGCCCTCAAAAACTTAACCGGCAGAAAATATTTTTTTGAAAAAATCCCTAAGCCCCGGGGTCACAATTTCAGCAAAAATCTGACTTTTGGCAATTCACTCAAAAATGGTGCCAAAAGCTTCAAAATGCTCTTCTGAAAGGTTTGGCACTCGAAACAGAAGGCTTTTTATCCCAGGACAAGAAATCAGCCCTCAAAAACTTAACCGGCAGAAAACATTTTTTTGAAAAAATCCCTAAGCTCCGGGGTCACAATTTCAGCAAAAATCTGACTTTTGGCAATTCACTCAAAAATGGTGCCAAAAGCTTGAAAATGCTCTCCTGAAAGGTTTGGCACTCGAAACAGAAGGCTTTTTATCCCAGGACAAGAAATCAGCCCTCATAAACTTAACCGGAAGAAAATATTTTTTTGAAAAAATCCCTAAGCCCCGGGGTCACAATTTCAGCAAAAATCTGACTTTTGGCAATTCACTCAAAAATGGTGCCAAAAGCTTGAAAATGCTCTCCTGAAAGGTTTGGCACTCGAAACAGAAGGCTTTTTATCCCAGGACAAGAAATCAGCCCTCAAAAACTTAACCGGCAGAAAATATTTTTTTGAAAAAATCCCTAAGCCCCGGGGTCACAATTTCAGCAAAAATCTGACTTTTGGCAATTCACTCAAAAATGGTGCCAACCGGTTGCAAATGCTCCCCTGAAAGCTTTGGCGATGGAAACAGAAGTCTTTTTATCCCAGGACAAGAAATCAGCCCTCAAAAACTTAACCGGCAGAAAATATTTTTTTGAAAAAATCCCTAAGCCCCGGGGTCACAATTTCAGCAAAAATCTGACTTTTGGCAATTCACTCAAAAATGGTGCCAAAAGCTTCAAAATGCTCTTCTGAAAGGTTTGGCACTCGAAACAGAAGGCTTTTTATCCCAGGACAAGAAATCAGCCCTCAAAAACTTAACCGGCAGAAAATATTTTTTTGAAAAAATCCCTAAGCCCCGGGGTCACAATTTCAGCAAAAATCTACTTTTGGCAATTCACTCAAAAATGGTGCCAAAAGCTTGAAAATGCTCTCCTGAAAGGTTTGGCACTCGAAACAGAAGGCTTTTTATCCCAGGACAAGAAATCAGCCCTCATAAACTTAACCGGAAGAAAATATTTTTTTGAAAAAATCCCTAAGCCCCGGGGTCACAATTTCAGCAAAAATCTGACTTTTGGCAATTCACTCAAAAATGGTGCCAAAAGCTTGAAAATGCTCTCCTGAAAGGTTTGGCACTCGAAACAGAAGGCTTTTTATCCCAGGACAAGAAATCAGCCCTCAAAAACTAAACCGGCAGAAAATATTTTTTTTGAAAAAATCCCTAAGCCCCGGGGTCACAATTTCAGCAAAAATCTGACTTTTGGCAATTCACTCAAAAATGGTGCCAACCGGTTGCAAATGCTCCCCTGAAAGCTTTGGCGATGGAAATAGAAGTCTTTTTATCCCAGGACAAGAAATCAGCCCTCAAAAACTTAACCTGCAGAAAATATTTTTTTGAAAAAATCCCTAAGCCCCGGGGTCACAATTTCAGCAAAAATCTGACTTTTGGCAATTCACTCAAAAATGGTGCCAACCGGTTGCAAATGCTCCCCTGAAAGCTTTGGCGATGGAAACATAAGTCTTTTTATCCCAGGACAAGAAATCAGCCCTCAAAAACTTAAGCGGCAGAAAATATTTTTTTGAAAAAATCCCTAAGCCCCGGGGTCACAATTTCAGCAAAAATCTGACTTTTGGCAATTCACTCAAAAATGGTGCCAAAAGCTTGAAAATGCTCTCCTGAAAGATTTGGCACTCAAAACAGAAGGCTTTTTATCCCAGGACAAGAAATCAGCCCTCAAAAACTTAACCGGCAGAAAATATTTTTTTGAAAAAATCCCTAAGCCCCGGGGTCACAATTTCAGCAAATATTTGACATTTGGCAATTCACTCAAAAATGGTGCCAAAAGCTTGAAAATGCTCTCCTGAAAGGTTTGGCACTCAAAACAGAAGTCTTTTTATCCCAGGACAAGAAATCAGCCCTCAAAAACTTAACCGGCAGAAAATATTTTTTTGAAAAAATCCCTAAGCCCCGGGGTCACAATTTCAGCAAAAATCTGACTTTTGGCAATTCACTCAAAAATGGTGCCAAAAGCTAGAAAATGCTCTCCTGAAAGGTTTGGCACTCGAAACAGAAGTCTTTTTATCCCAGGACAAGAAATCAGCCCTCAAAAACTTAACCGGCAGAAAATATTTTTTTGAAAAAATCCCTAAGCCCCGGGGTCACAATTTCAGCAAAAATCTGACTTTTGGCAATTCACTCAAAAATGGTGCCAAAAGCTTGAAAATGCTCTCCTGAAAGGTTTGGCACTCGAAACAGAAGGCTTTTTATCCCAGGACAAGAAATCAGCCCTCAAAAACTTAACCGGAAGAAAATATTTTTTTGAAAAAATCCCTAAGCCCCGGGGTCACAATTTCAGCAAAAATCTGACTTTTGGCAATTCACTCAAAAATGGTGCCAAAAGCTAGAAAATGCTCTCCTGAAAGGTTTGGCACTCGAAACAGAAGTCTTTTTATCCCAGGACAAGAAATCAGCCCTCAAAAACTTAACCGGCAGAAAATATTTTTTTGAAAAAATCCCTAAGCCCCGGGGTCACAATTTCAGCAAAAATCTGACTTTTGGCAATTCACTCAAAAATGGTGCCAAAAGCTTGAAAATGCTCTCCTGAAAGGTTTGGCACTCGAAACAGAAGGCTTTTTATCCCAGGACAAGAAATCAGCCCTCAAAAACTTAACCGGAAGAAAATATTTTTTTGAAAAAATCCCTAAGCCCCGGGGTCACAATTTCAGCAAAAATCTGACTTTTGGCAATTCACTCAAAAATGTTGCCAGAAACTTGAAAATGCTCTTCTGAAAGGTTTCGCACTCGAAACAGAAGGCTTTTTATCCCAGGACAAGAAATCAGCCCTCAAAAACTAAACCGACAGAAAATATTTTTTTGAAAAAATCCCTAAGCCCCGGGGTCACAATTTCAGCAAAAATCTGACTTTTGGCAATTCACTCAAAAATGGTGCCAAAAGCTTGAAAATGCTCTCCTGAAAGGTTTGGCACTCGAAACAGAAGGCTTTTTATCCCAGGACAAGAAATCAGCCCTCAAAAACTTAACCGGCAGAAAATATTTTTTTGAAAAAATCCCTAAGCCCCGGGGTCACAATTTCAGCAAAAATCTGACTTTTGGCAATTCACTCAAAAATGGTGCCAAAAGCTTGAAAATGCTCTCCTGAAAGGTTTGGCACTCGAAACAGAAGGCTTTTTATCCCAGGACAAGAAATCAGCCCTCAAAAACTTAACCGGCAGAAAATATTTTTTTGAAAAAATCCCTAAGCCCCGGGGTCACAATTTCAGCAAAAATCTGACTTTTGGCAATTCACTCAAAAATGGTGCCAAAAGCTTGAAAATGCTCTCCTGAAATGTTTGGCACTCGAAACATAAGTCTTTTTATCCCAGGACAAGAAATCAGCCCTCAAAAACATAACCGGCAGAAAATATTTTTTTGAAAAAATCCCGAAGCCCCGGGGTCACAATTTCAGCAAAAATCTGACTTTTGGCAATTCACTCAAAAATTGTGCCAAAAGCTTGAAAATGCTCTCCTGAAAGGTTTGGCACTCAAAACAGAAGTCTTTTTATCCCACGACAAGAAATCAGCCCTCAAAAACTTAACCGGAAGAAAATATTTTTTTGAAAAAATCCCTAAGCCCCGGGGTCACAATTTCAGCAAAAATCTGACTTTTGGCAATTCACTCAAAAATGGTGCCAAAAGCTAGAAAATGCTCTCCTGAAAGGTTTGGCACTCGAAACAGAAGGCTTTTTATCACAGGACAAGAAATCAGCCCTCAAAAACTTAACCGGCAGAAAATATTTTTTTGAAAAGATCCCTAAGCCCCGGGGTCACAATTTCAGCAAAAATCTGACTTTTGGCAATTCACTCAAAAATGGTGCCAAAAGCTTGAAAATGCTCTCCTGAAAGGTTTGGCACTCGAAACAGAAGTCTTTTTATCCCAGGACAAGAAATCAGCCCTCAAAAACTTAACCGGCAGAAAATATTTTTTTGAAAAAATCCCTAAGCCCCGGGGTCACAATTTCAGCAAAAATCTGACTTTTGGCAATTCACTCAAAAATGGTGCCAAAAGCTTGAAAATGCTCTCCTGAAAGGTTTGGCACTCGAAACAGAAGGCTTTTTATCCCAGGACAAGAAATCAGCCCTCAAAAACTTAACCGGCAGAAAATATTTTTTTGAAAAAATCCCTAAGCCCCGTGGTCACAATTTCAGCAAAAATCTGACTTTTGGCAATTCACTCAAAAATGGTGCCAAAAGCTTGAAAATGCTCTCCTAAAAGGTTTGGCACTCGAAACAGATGGCTTTTTATCCCAGGACAAGAAATCAGCCCTCAAAAACTTAACCGACAGAAAATATTTTTTTGAAAAAATCCCTAAGCCCCGGGGTCACAATTTCAGCAAAAATCTGACTTTTGGCAATTCACTCAAAAATGGTGCCAAAAGCTTGAAAATGCTCTCCTGAAATGTTTGGCACTCGAAACATAAGTCTTTTTATCCCAGGACAAGAAATCAGCCCTCAAAAACTTAACCGGCAGAAAATATTTTTTTGAAAAAATCCCGAAGCACCGGGGTCACAATTTCAGCAAAAATCTGACTTTTGGCAATTCACTCAAAAATGGTGCCAAAAGCTTGAAAATGCTCTCCTGAAAGGTTTGGCACTCGAAACAGAAGGCTTTTTATCCCAGGACAAGAAATCAGCCCTCAAAAACTTAACCGGCAGAAAATGTTTTTTTGAAAAAATCCCTAAGCCCCGGGGTCACAATTTCAGCAAAAATCTGACTTTTGGCAATTCACTCAAAAATGGTGCCAACCGGTTGCAAATGCTCCCCTGAAAGCTTTGGCGATGGAAACATAAGTCTTTTTATCCCAGGACAAGAAATAAGCCCTCAAAAACTTAACCGGCAGAAAATATTTTTTTGAAAAAATCCCTAAGCCCCGGGGTCACAATTTCAGCAAAAATCTGACTTTTGGCAATTCACTCAAAAATGGTGCCAAAAGCTTGAAAATGCTCTCCTGAAAGGTTTGGCACTCGAAACAGAAGGCTTTTTATCCCAGGACAAGAAATCAGCCCTCATAAACTTAACCGGAAGAAAATATTTTTTTGAAAAAATCCCTAAGCCCCGGGGTCACAATTTCAGCAAAAATCTGACTTTTGGCAATTCACTCAAAAATGGTGCCAAAAGCTTGAAAATGCTCTCCTGAAAGGTTTGGCACTCGAAACAGAAGGCTTTTTATCCCAGGACAAGAAATCAGCCCTCAAAAACTTAACCGGCAGAAAATATTTTTTTGAAAAGATCCCTAAGCCCCGGGGTCACAATTTCAGCAAAAATCTGACTTTTGGCAATTCACTCAAAAATGGTGCCAAAAGCTTGAAAATGCTCTCCTGAAAGGTTTGGCACTCGAAACATAAGTCTTTTTATCCCAGGACAAGAAATCAGCCCTCAAAAATTTAACCGGCAGAAAACATTTTTTTGAAAAAATCCCTAAGCCCCGGGGTCACAATTTCAGCAAAAATCTGACTTTTGGCAATTCACTCAAAAATGGTGCCAAAAGCTTGAAAATGCTCTCCTGAAAGGTTTGGCACTCGAAACAGAAGGCTTTTTATCCCAGGACAAGAAATCAGCCCTCAAAAACTTAACCGGCAGAAAATATTTTTTTGAAAAGATCCCTAAGCCCCGGGGTCACAATTTCAGCAAAAATCTGACTTTTGGCAATTCACTCAAAAATGGTGCCAAAAGCTTGAAAATGCTCTCCTGAAAGGTTTGGCACTCGAAACAGAAGGCTTTTTATCCCAGGACAAGAAATCAGCCCTCAAAAACTTAACCGGCAGAAAATATTTTTTTGAAAAAATCCCTAAGCCCCGGGGTCACAATTTCAGCAAAAATCTGACTTTTGGCAATTCACTCAAAAATGGTGCCAAAAGCTTGAAAATGCTCTCCTGAAAGGTTTGGCACTCAAAACAGAAGGCTTTTTATCCCAGGACAAGAAATCAGCCCTCAAAAACTTAACCGGCAGAAAATATTTTTTTGAAAAAATCCCTAAGCCCCGTGGTCACAATTTCAGCAAAAATCTGACTTTTGGCAATTCACTCAAAAATGGTGCCAAAAGCTTGAAAATGCTCTCCTAAAAGGTTTGGCACTCGAAACAGAAGGCTTTTTATCCCAGGACAAGAAATCAGCCCTCAAAAACTTAACCGACAGAAAATATTTTTTTGAAAAAATCCCTAAGCCCCGGGGTCACAATTTCAGCAAAAATCTGACTTTTGGCAATTCACTCAAAAATGGTGCCAAAAGCTTGAAAATGCTCTCCTGAAATGTTTGGCACTCGAAACATAAGTCTTTTTATCCCAGGACAAGAAATCAGCCCTCAAAAACTTAACCGGCAGAAAATATTTTTTTGAAAAAATCCCGAAGCCCCGGGGTCACAATTTCAGCAAAAATCTGACTTTTGGCAATTCACTCAAAAATTGTGCCAAAAGCTTGAAAATGCTCTCCTGAAAGGTTTGGCACTCAAAACAGAAGGCTTTTTATCCCAGGACAAGAAATCAGCCCTCAAAAACTTACCCGGCAGAAAATGTTTTTTTGAAAAAATCCCTAAGCCCCGGGGTCACAATTTCAGCAAAAATCTGACTTTTGGCAATTCACTCAAAAATGGTGCCAACCGGTTGCAAATGCTCCCCTGAAAGCTTTGGCGATGGAAACATAAGTCTTTTTATCCCAGGACAAGAAATAAGCCCTCAAAAACTTAACCGGCAGAAAATATTTTTTTGAAAAAATCCCTAAGCCCCGGGGTCACAATTTCAGCAAAAATCTGACTTTTGGCAATTCACTCAAAAATGGTGCCAAAAGCTTGAAAATGCTCTCCTGAAAGGTTTGGCACTCGAAACATAAGTCTTTTTATCCCAGGACAAGAAATCAGCCCTCAAAAATTTAACCGGCAGAAAACATTTTTTTGAAAAAATCCCTAAGCCCCGGGGTCACAATTTCAGCAAAAATCTGACTTTTGGCAATTCACTCAAAAATGGTGCCAAAAGCTTGAAAATGCTCTCCTGAAAGGTTTGGCACTCGAAACAGAAGGCTTTTTATCCCAGGACAAGAAATTAGCCCTCATAAACTTAACCGGAAGAAAATATTTTTTTGAAAAAATCCCTAAGCCCCGGGGTCACAATTTCAGCAAAAATCTGACTTTTGGCAATTCACTCAAAAATGGTGCCAAAAGCTTGAAAATGCTCCCCTGAAAGCTTTGGCGATGGAAACAGAAGTCTTTTTATCCCAGGACAAGAAATCAGCCCTCAAAAACTTAACCGGCAGAAAATATTTTTTTGAAAAAATCCCTAAGCCCCGTGGTCACAATTTCAGCAAAAATCTGACTTTTGGCAATTCACTCAAAAATGGTGCCAAAAGCTTGAAAATGCTCTCCTAAAAGGTTTGGCACTCGAAACAGAAGGCTTTTTATCCCAGGACAAGAAATCAGCCCTCAAAAACTTAACCGACAGAAAATATTTTTTTGAAAAAATCCCTAAGCCCCGGGGTCACAATTTCAGCAAAAATCTGACTTTTGGCAATTCACTCAAAAATGGTGCCAAAAGCTTGAAAATGCTCTCCTGAAATGTTTGGCACTCGAAACATAAGTCTTTTTATCCCAGGACAAGAAATCAGCCCTCAAAAACTTAACCGGCAGAAAATATTTTTTTGAAAAAATCCCGAAGCCCCGGGGTCACAATTTCAGCAAAAATCTGACTTTTGGCAATTCACTCAAAAATGGTGCCAAAAGCTTGAAAATGCTCTCCTGAAAGGTTTGGCACTCAAAACAGAAGGCTTTTTATCGCAGGACAAGAAATCAGCCCTCAAAAACTTACCCGGCAGAAAATGTTTTTTTGAAAAAATCCCTAAGCCCCGGGGTCACAATTTCAGCAAAAATCTGACTTTTGGCAATTCACTCAAAAATGGTGCCAACCGGTTGCAAATGCTCCCCTGAAAGCTTTGGCGATGGAAACATAAGTCTTTTTATCCCAGGACAAGAAATAAGCCCTCAAAAACTTAACCGGCAGAAAATATTTTTTTGAAAAAATCCCTAAGCCCCGGGGTCACAATTTCAGCAAAAATCTGACTTTTGGCAATTCACTCAAAAATGGTGCCAAAAGCTTGAAAATGCTCTCCTGAAAGGTTTGGCACTCGAAACATAAGTCTTTTTATCCCAGGACAAGAAATCAGCCCTCAAAAATTTAACCGGCAGAAAACATTTTTTTGAAAAAATCCCTAAGCCCCGGGGTCACAATTTCAGCAAAAATCTGACTTTTGGCAATTCACTCAAAAATGGTGCCAAAAGCTTGAAAATGCTCTCCTGAAAGGTTTGGCACTCGAAACAGAAGGCTTTTTATCCCAGGACAAGAAATCAGCCCTCATAAACTTAACCGGAAGAAAATATTTTTTTGAAAAAATCCCTAAGCCCCGGGGTCACAATTTCAGCAAAAATCTGACTTTTGGCAATTCACTCAAAAATGGTGCCAACCGGTTGAAAATGCTCTCCTGAAAGGTTTGGCACTCGAAACAGAAGGCTTTTTATCCCAGGACAAGAAATCAGCCCTCAAAAACTTAACCGGCAGAAAATATTTTTTTGAAAAAATCCCTAAGCCCCGGGGTCACAATTTCAGCAAAAATCTGACTTTTGGCAATTCACTCAAAAATGGTGCCAACCGGTTGCAAATGCTCCCCTGAAAGCTTTGGCGATGGAAACAGAAGTCTTTTTATCCCAGGACAAGAAATCAGCCCTCAAAAACTTAACCTGCAGAAAATATTTTTTTGAAAAAATCCCTAAGCCCCGGGGTCACAATTTCAGCAAAAATCTGACTTTTGCAATTCACTCAAAAATGGTGCCAACCGGTTGCAAATGCTCCCCTGAAAGCTTTGGCGATGGAAACATAAGTCTTTTTATCCCAGGACAAGAAATCAGCCCTCAAAAACTTAACCGGCAGAAAATATTTTTTTGAAAAAATCCCTAAGCCCCGGGGTCACAATTTCAGCAAAAATCTGACTTTTGGCAATTCACTCAAAAATGGTGCCAAAAGCTTGAAAATGCTCTCCTGAAAGGTTTGGCACTCGAAACAGAAGGCTTTTCATCCCAGGACAAGAAATCAGCCCTCAAAAACTTAACCGGCAGAAAATATTTTTTTGAAAAAATCCCTAAGCCCCGGGGTCACAATTTCAGCAAAAATCTGACTTTTGGCAATTCACCCAAAAATGGTCCCAAAACCTTGAAAATGCTCTCCTGAAAGGTTTGGCACTCAAAACAGAAGGCTTTTTATCCCAGGACAAGAAATCAGCCCTCAAAAACTTAACCGGCAGAAAATATTTTTTTGAAAAAATCCCTAAGCCCCGGGGTCACAATTTCAGCAAAAATCTGACTTTTGGCAATTCACTCAAAAATGGTGCCAAAAGCTAGAAAATGCTCTCCTGAAAGGTTTGGCACTCGAAACAGAAGTCTTTTTATCCCAGGACAAGAAATCAGCCCTCAAAAACTTAACCGGCAGAAAATATTTTTTTGAAAAAATCCCTAAGCCCCGGGGTCACAATTTCAGCAAAAATCTGACTTTTGGCAATTCACTCAAAAATGGTGCCAACCGGTTGCAAATGCTCCCCTGAAAGCTTTGGCGATGGAAACATAAGTCTTTTTATCCCAGGACAAGAAATCAGCCCTCAAAAACTTAACCGGCAGAAAATATTTTTTGAAAAAATCCCTAAGCCCCGGGGTCACAATTTCAGCAAAATCTGACTTTTGGCAATTCACTCAAAAATGGTGCCAAAAGCTTGAAAATGCTCTCCTGAAAGGTTTGGCACTCGAAACAGAAGGCTTTTTATCCCAGGACAAGAAATCAGCCCTCAAAAACTTAACCGGCAGAAAATATTTTTTTGAAAAAATCCCTAAGCCCCGGGGTCACAATTTCAGCAAAAATCTGACTTTTGGCAATTCACCCAAAAATGGTCCCAAAACCTTGAAAATGCTCTCCTGAAAGGTTTGGCACTCAAAACAGAAGGCTTTTTATCCCAGGACAAGAAATCAGCCCTCAAAACTAACCGGCAGAAAATATTTTTTTGAAAAATCCCTAAGCCCCGGGGTCACAATTTCAGCAAAAATCTGACTTTTGGCAATTCACTCAAAAATGGTGCCAAAAGCTAGAAAATGCTCTCCTGAAAGGTTTGGCACTCGAAACAGAAGTCCTTTTTATCCCAGGACAAGAAATCAGCCCTCAAAAACTTAACCGGCAGAAAATATTTTTTGAAAAAATCCCTAAGCCCCGGGGTCACAATTTCAGCAAAAATCTGACTTTTGGCAATTCACTCAAAATGTGCCAACCGGTTGCAAATGCTCCCCTGAAAGCTTTGGCGATGGAAACAGAAGTCTTTTTATCCAGGACAAGAAATCAGCCCTCAAAAACTTAACCGGCAGAAAATATTTTTTGAAAAAATCCCTAAGCCCGGGTCACAATTTCAGCAAAAATCTGAACTTTTGGCAATTCACTCAAAAATGGTGCCAAAAGCTTGAAAATGCTCTCCTGAAAGGTTTGGCACTCGAACAGAAGGCTTTTTATCCCAGGACAAGAAATCAGCCCTCAAAAATTTAACCGGCAGAAAACATTTTTTTGAAAAAATTTGAAAAAATCCCTAAGCCCCGGGGTCACAATTTCAGCAAAAATCTGACTTTTGGCAATTCACTCAAAAATGGTGCCAAAAGCTTGAAAATGCTCTCCTGAAAGGTTTGGCACTCGAAACAGAAGGCTTTTTATCCCAGGACAAGAAATCAGCCCTCATAAACTTAACCGGAAGAAAATATTTTTTTGAAAAAATCCCTAAGCCCCGGGGTCACAATTTCAGCAAAAATCTGACTTTTGGCAATTCACTCAAAAATGGTGCCAAAAGCTTGAAAATGCTCTCCTGAAAGGTTTGGCACTCGAAACAGAAGGCTTTTTATCCCAGGACAAGAAATCAGCCCTCAAAAACTTAACCGGCAGAAAATATTTTTTTGAAAAAATCCCTAAGCCCCGGGGTCACAATTTCAGCAAAAATCTGACTTTTGGCAATTCACTCAAAAATGGTGCCAACCGGTTGCAAATGCTCCCCTGAAAGCTTTGGCGATGGAAACAGAAGTCTTTTTATCCCAGGACAAGAAATCAGCCCTCAAAAACTTAACCTGCAGAAAATATTTTTTTGAAAAAATCCCTAAGCCCCGGGGTCACAATTTCAGCAAAAATCTGACTTTTGGCAATTCACTCAAAAATGGTGCCAACCGGTTGCAAATGCTCCCCTGAAAGCTTTGGCGATGGAAACATAAGTCTTTTTATCCCAGGACAAGAAATCAGCCCTCAAAAACTTAACCGGAAGAAAATATTTTTTTGAAAAAATCCCTAAGCCCCGGGGTCACAATTTCAGCAAAAATCTGACTTTTGGCAATTCACTCAAAAATGGTGCCAAAAGCTTGAAAATGCTCTCCTGAAAGGTTTGGCACTCGAAACAGAAGGCTTTTTATCCCAGGACAAGAAATCAGCCCTCAAAAACTTAACCGGCAGAAAATATTTTTTTGAAAAAATCCCTAAGCCCCGGGGTCACAATTTCAGCAAAAATCTGACTTTTGGCAATTCACTCAAAAATGGTGCCAACCGGTTGCAAATGCTCCCCTGAAAGCTTTGGCGATGGAAACATAAGTCTTTTTATCCCAGGACAAGAAATCAGCCCTCAAAAACTTAACCGGCAGAAAATATTTTTTTGAAAAAATCCCTAAGCCCCGGGGTCACAATTTCAGCAAAAATCTGACTTTTGGCAATTCACTCAAAAATGGTGCCAAAAGCTTGAAAATGCTCTCCTGAAAGGTTTGGCACTCGAAACAGAAGGCTTTTTATCCCAGGACAAGAAATCAGCCCTCAAAAACTTAACCGGCAGAAAATATTTTTTTGAAAAAATCCCTAAGCCCCGGGGTCACAATTTCAGCAAAAATCTGACTTTTGGCAATTCACCCAAAAATGGTCCCAAAACCTTGAAAATGCTCTCCTGAAAGGTTTGGCACTCAAAACAGAAGGCTTTTTATCCCAGGACAAGAAATCAGCCCTCAAAAACTTAACCGGCAGAAAATATTTTTTTGAAAAAATCCCTAAGCCCCGGGGTCACAATTTCAGCAAAAATCTGACTTTTGGCAATTCACTCAAAAATGGTGCCAAAAGCTAGAAAATGCTCTCCTGAAAGGTTTGGCACTCGAAACAGAAGTCTTTTTATCCCAGGACAAGAAATCAGCCCTCAAAAACTTAACCGGCAGAAAATATTTTTTTGAAAAAATCCCTAAGCCCCGGGGTCACAATTTCAGCAAAAATCTGACTTTTGGCAATTCACTCAAAAATGGTGCCAACCGGTTGCAAATGCTCCCCTGAAAGCTTTGGCGATGGAAACATAAGTCTTTTTATCCCAGGACAAGAAATCAGCCCTCAAAAACTTAACCGGCAGAAAATATTTTTTTGAAAAAATCCCTAAGCCCCGGGGTCACAATTTCAGCAAAAATCTGACTTTTGGCAATTCACTCAAAAATGGTGCCAAAAGCTTGAAAATGCTCTCCTGAAAGGTTTGGCACTCGAAACAGAAGGCTTTTTATCCCAGGACAAGAAATCAGCCCTCAAAAATTTAACCGGCAGAAAACATTTTTTTGAAAAAATCCCTAAGCCCCGGGGTCACAATTTCAGCAAAAATCTGACTTTTGGCAATTCACTCAAAAATGGTGCCAAAAGCTTGAAAATGCTCTCCTGAAAGGTTTGGCACTCGAAACAGAAGGCTTTTTATCCCAGGACAAGAAATCAGCCCTCATAAACTTAACCGGAAGAAAATATTTTTTTGAAAAAATCCCTAAGCCCCGGGGTCACAATTTCAGCAAAAATCTGACTTTTGGCAATTCACTCAAAAATGGTGCCAAAAGCTTGAAAATGCTCTCCTGAAAGGTTTGGCACTCGAAACAGAAGGCTTTTTATCCCAGGACAAGAAATCAGCCCTCAAAAACTTAACCGGCAGAAAATATTTTTTTGAAAAAATCCCTAAGCCCCGGGGTCACAATTTCAGCAAAAATCTGACTTTTGGCAATTCACTCAAAAATGGTGCCAACCGGTTGCAAATGCTCCCCTGAAAGCTTTGGCGATGGAAACATAAGTCTTTTTATCCCAGGACAAGAAATCAGCCCTCAAAAACTTAACCGGCAGAAAATATTTTTTTGAAAAAATCCCTAAGCCCCGGGGTCACAATTTCAGCAAAAATCTGACTTTTGGCAATTCACCCAAAAATGGTCCCAAAACCTTGAAAATGCTCTCCTGAAAGGTTTGGCACTCAAAACAGAAGGCTTTTTATCCCAGGACAAGAAATCAGCCCTCAAAAACTTAACCGGCAGAAAATATTTTTTTGAAAAAATCCCTAAGCCCCGGGGTCACAATTTCAGCAAAAATCTGACTTTTGGCAATTCACTCAAAAATGGTGCCAAAAGCTAGAAAATGCTCTCCTGAAAGGTTTGGCACTCGAAACAGAAGTCTTTTTATCCCAGGACAAGAAATCAGCCCTCAAAAACTTAACCGGCAGAAAATATTTTTTTGAAAAAATCCCTAAGCCCCGGGGTCACAATTTCAGCAAAAATCTGACTTTTGGCAATTCACTCAAAAATGGTGCCAACCGGTTGCAAATGCTCCCCTGAAAGCTTTGGCGATGGAAACAGAAGTCTTTTTATCCCAGGACAAGAAATCAGCCCTCAAAAACTTAACCGGCAGAAAATATTTTTTTGAAAAAATCCCTAAGCCCCGGGGTCACAATTTCAGCAAAAATCTGACTTTTGGCAATTCACTCAAAAATGGTGCCAAAAGCTTGAAAATGCTCTCCTGAAAGGTTTGGCACTCGAAACAGAAGGCTTTTTATCCCAGGACAAGAAATCAGCCCTCAAAAATTTAACCGGCAGAAAACATTTTTTTGAAAAAATCCCTAAGCCCCGGGGTCACAATTTCAGCAAAAATCTGACTTTTGGCAATTCACTCAAAAATGGTGCCAAAAGCTTGAAAATGCTCTCCTGAAAGGTTTGGCACTCGAAACAGAAGGCTTTTTATCCCAGGACAAGAAATCAGCCCTCATAAACTTAACCGGAAGAAAATATTTTTTTGAAAAAATCCCTAAGCCCCGGGGTCACAATTTCAGCAAAAATCTGACTTTTGGCAATTCACTCAAAAATGGTGCCAAAAGCTTGAAAATGCTCTCCTGAAAGGTTTGGCACTCGAAACAGAAGGCTTTTTATCCCAGGACAAGAAATCAGCCCTCAAAAACTTAACCGGCAGAAAATATTTTTTTGAAAAAATCCCTAAGCCCCGGGGTCACAATTTCAGCAAAAATCTGACTTTTGGCAATTCACTCAAAAATGGTGCCAACCGGTTGCAAATGCTCCCCTGAAAGCTTTGGCGATGGAAACAGAAGTCTTTTTATCCCAGGACAAGAAATCAGCCCTCAAAAACTTAACCTGCAGAAAATATTTTTTTGAAAAAATCCCTAAGCCCCGGGGTCACAATTTCAGCAAAAATCTGACTTTTGGCAATTCACTCAAAAATGGTGCCAACCGGTTGCAAATGCTCCCCTGAAAGCTTTGGCGATGGAAACATAAGTCTTTTTATCCCAGGACAAGAAATCAGCCCTCAAAAACTTAACCGGAAGAAAATATTTTTTTGAAAAAATCCCTAAGCCCCGGGGTCACAATTTCAGCAAAAATCTGACTTTTGGCAATTCACTCAAAAATGGTGCCAAAAGCTTGAAAATGCTCTCCTGAAAGGTTTGGCACTCGAAACAGAAGGCTTTTTATCCCAGGACAAGAAATCAGCCCTCAAAAACTTAACCGGCAGAAAATATTTTTTTGAAAAAATCCCTAAGCCCCGGGGTCACAATTTCAGCAAAAATCTGACTTTTGGCAATTCACTCAAAAATGGTGCCAACCGGTTGCAAATGCTCCCCTGAAAGCTTTGGCGATGGAAACATAAGTCTTTTTATCCCAGGACAAGAAATCAGCCCTCAAAAACTTAACCGGCAGAAAATATTTTTTTGAAAAAATCCCTAAGCCCCGGGGTCACAATTTCAGCAAAAATCTGACTTTTGGCAATTCACTCAAAAATGGTGCCAAAAGCTTGAAAATGCTCTCCTGAAAGGTTTGGCACTCGAAACAGAAGGCTTTTTATCCCAGGACAAGAAATCAGCCCTCAAAAACTTAACCGGCAGAAAATATTTTTTTGAAAAAATCCCTAAGCCCCGGGGTCACAATTTCAGCAAAAATCTGACTTTTGGCAATTCACCCAAAAATGGTCCCAAAACCTTGAAAATGCTCTCCTGAAAGGTTTGGCACTCAAAACAGAAGGCTTTTTATCCCAGGACAAGAAATCAGCCCTCAAAAACTTAACCGGCAGAAAATATTTTTTTGAAAAAATCCCTAAGCCCCGGGGTCACAATTTCAGCAAAAATCTGACTTTTGGCAATTCACTCAAAAATGGTGCCAAAAGCTAGAAAATGCTCTCCTGAAAGGTTTGGCACTCGAAACAGAAGTCTTTTTATCCCAGGACAAGAAATCAGCCCTCAAAAACTTAACCGGCAGAAAATATTTTTTTGAAAAAATCCCTAAGCCCCGGGGTCACAATTTCAGCAAAAATCTGACTTTTGGCAATTCACTCAAAAATGGTGCCAACCGGTTGCAAATGCTCCCCTGAAAGCTTTGGCGATGGAAACATAAGTCTTTTTATCCCAGGACAAGAAATCAGCCCTCAAAAACTTAACCGGCAGAAAATATTTTTTTGAAAAAATCCCTAAGCCCCGGGGTCACAATTTCAGCAAAAATCTGACTTTTGGCAATTCACTCAAAAATGGTGCCAAAAGCTTGAAAATGCTCTCCTGAAAGGTTTGGCACTCGAAACAGAAGGCTTTTTATCCCAGGACAAGAAATCAGCCCTCAAAAATTTAACCGGCAGAAAACATTTTTTTGAAAAAATCCCTAAGCCCCGGGGTCACAATTTCAGCAAAAATCTGACTTTTGGCAATTCACTCAAAAATGGTGCCAAAAGCTTGAAAATGCTCTCCTGAAAGGTTTGGCACTCGAAACAGAAGGCTTTTTATCCCAGGACAAGAAATCAGCCCTCATAAACTTAACCGGAAGAAAATATTTTTTTGAAAAAATCCCTAAGCCCCGGGGTCACAATTTCAGCAAAAATCTGACTTTTGGCAATTCACTCAAAAATGGTGCCAAAAGCTTGAAAATGCTCTCCTGAAAGGTTTGGCACTCGAAACAGAAGGCTTTTTATCCCAGGACAAGAAATCAGCCCTCAAAAACTTAACCGGCAGAAAATATTTTTTTGAAAAAATCCCTAAGCCCCGGGGTCACAATTTCAGCAAAAATCTGACTTTTGGCAATTCACTCAAAAATGGTGCCAACCGGTTGCAAATGCTCCCCTGAAAGCTTTGGCGATGGAAACATAAGTCTTTTTATCCCAGGACAAGAAATCAGCCCTCAAAAACTTAACCGGCAGAAAATATTTTTTTGAAAAAATCCCTAAGCCCCGGGGTCACAATTTCAGCAAAAATCTGACTTTTGGCAATTCACTCAAAAATGGTGCCAAAAGCTTGAAAATGCTCTCCTGAAAGGTTTGGCACTCGAAACAGAAGGCTTTTTATCCCAGGACAAGAAATCAGCCCTCAAAAACTTAACCGGCAGAAAATATTTTTTTGAAAAAATCCCTAAGCCCCGGGGTCACAATTTCAGCAAAAATCTGACTTTTGGCAATTCACTCAAAAATGGTGCCAAAAGCTTGAAAATGCTCTCCTGAAAGGTTTGGCACTCGAAACAGAAGGCTTTTTATCCCAGGACAAGAAATCAGCCCTCAAAAACTTAACCGGCAGAAAATATTTTTTTGAAAAAATCCCTAAGCCCCGGGGTCACAATTTCAGCAAAAATCTGACTTTTGGCAATTCACCCAAAAATGGTCCCAAAACCTTGAAAATGCTCTCCTGAAAGGTTTGGCACTCAAAACAGAAGGCTTTTTATCCCAGGACAAGAAATCAGCCCTCATAAACTTAACCGGAAGAAAATATTTTTTTGAAAAAATCCCTAAGCCCCGGGGTCACAATTTCAGCAAAAATCTGACTTTTGGCAATTCACTCAAAAATGGTGCCAAAAGCTTGAAAATGCTCTCCTGAAAGGTTTGGCACTCGAAACAGAAGTCTTTTTATCCCAGGACAAGAAATCAGCCCTCAAAAACTTAACCGGCAGAAAATATTTTTTTGAAAAAATCCCTAAGCCCCGGGGTCACAATTTCAGCAAAAATCTGACTTTTGGCAATTCACTCAAAAATGGTGCCAACCGGTTGCAAATGCTCCCCTGAAAGCTTTGGCGATGGAAACAGAAGTCTTTTTATCCCAGGACAAGAAATCAGCCCTCAAAAACTTAACCTGCAGAAAATATTTTTTTGAAAAAATCCCTAAGCCCCGGGGTCACAATTTCAGCAAAAATCTGACTTTTGGCAATTCACTCAAAAATGGTGCCAACCGGTTGCAAATGCTCCCCTGAAAGCTTTGGCGATGGAAACATAAGTCTTTTTATCCCAGGACAAGAAATCAGCCCTCAAAAACTTAAGCGGCAGAAAATATTTTTTTGAAAAAATCCCTAAGCCCCGAGGTCACAATTTCAGCAAAAATCTGACTTTTGGCAATTCACTCAAAAATGGTGCCAAAAGCTTGAAAATGCTCTCCTGAAAGGTTTGGCACTCGAAACAGAAGGCTTTTTATCCCAGGACAAGAAATCAGCCCTCAAAAACTTAACCGGCAGAAAATATTTTTTTGAAAAAATCCCTAAGCCCCGGGGGTCACAATTTCAGCAAAAATCTGACTTTTGGCAATTCACCCAAAAATGGTCCCAAAACCTTGAAAATGCTCTCCTGAAAGGTTTGGCACTCAAAACAGAAGGCTTTTTATCCCAGGACAAGAATCAGCCCTCAAAAACTTAACCGGCAGAAAATATTTTTTTGAAAAAATCCCTAAGCCCCGGGGTCACAATTTCAGCAAATATCTGACTTTTGGCAATTCACTCAAAAATGGTGCCAAAAGCTTGAAAATGCTCTCCTGAAAGGTTTGGCACTCAAAACAGAAGTCTTTTTATCCCAGGACAAGAAATCAGCCCTCAAAAACTTAACCGGCAGAAAATATTTTTTTGAAAAAATCCCGAAGCCCCGGGGTCACAATTTCAGCAAAAATCTGACTTTTGGCAATTCACTCAAAAATGGTGCCAAAAGCTAGAAAATGCTCTCCTGAAAGGTTTGGCACTCGAAACAGAAGTCGTTTTATCCCAGGACAAGAAATCATCCCTCAAAAACTTAACCGGCAGAAAATATTTTTTGAAAAAATCCCTAAGCCCCGGGGTCACAATTTCAGCAAAAATCTGACTTTTGGCAATTCACTCAAAAATGGTGCCAACCGGTTGCAAATGCTCCCCTGAAAGCTTTGGCGATGGAAACATAAGTCTTTTTATCCAGGACAAGAAATCAGCCCTCAAAAACTTAAGCGGCAGAAAATATTTTTTTGAAAAAATCCCTAAGCCCCGGGGTCACAATTTCAGCAAAAATCTGACTTTTGGCAATTCACTCAAAAATGGTGCCAAAAGCTTGAAAATGCTCTCCTGAAAGGTTTGGCACTCGAAACAGAAGGCTTTTTATCCCAGGACAAGAAATCAGCCCTCAAAAACTTAACCGGCAGAAAATATTTTTTTGAAAAAATCCCTAAGCCCCGGGGTCACAATTTCAGCAAAAATCTGACTTTTGGCAATTCACCCAAAAATGGTCCCAAAACCTTGAAAATGCTCTCCTGAAAGGTTTGGCACTCAAAACAGAAGGCTTTTTATCCCAGGACAAGAAATCAGCCCTCATAAACTTAACCGGAAGAAAATATTTTTTTGAAAAAATCCCTAAGCCCCGGGGTCACAATTTCAGCAAAAATCTGACTTTTGGCAATTCACTCAAAAATGGTGCCAAAAGCTTGAAAATGCTCTCCTGAAAGGTTTGGCACTCGAAACAGAAGTCTTTTTATCCCAGGACAAGAAATCAGCCCTCAAAAACTTAACCGGCAGAAAATATTTTTTTGAAAAAATCCCTAAGCCCCGGGGTCACAATTTCAGCAAAAATCTGACTTTTGGCAATTCACTCAAAAATGGTGCCAACCGGGTGCAAATGCTCCCCTGAAAGCTTTGGCGATGGAAACAGAAGTCTTTTTATCCCAGGACAAGAAATCAGCCCTCAAAACTTAACCTGCAGAAAATATTTTTTTGAAAAAATCCCTAAGCCCCGGGGTCACAATTTCAGCAAAAATCTGACTTTTGGCAATTCACTCAAAAATGGTGCCAACCGGTTGCAAATGCTCCCCTGAAAGCTTTGGCGATGGAAACATAAGTCTTTTTATCCCAGGACAAGAAATCAGCCCTCAAAAACTTAAGTGGCAGAAAATATTTTTTTGAAAAAATCCCTAAGCCCGGGGTCACAATTTCAGCAAAAATCTGACTTTTGGCAATTCACTCAAAAATGGTGCCAAAAGCTTGAAAATGCTCTCCTGAAAGGTTTGGCACTCGAAACAGAAGGCTTTTTATCCCAGGACAAGAAATCAGCCCTCAAAAACTTAACCGGCAGAAAATATTTTTTTGAAAAAATCCCTAAGCCCCGGGGTCACAATTTCAGCAAATATCTGACTTTTGGCAATTCACTCAAAAATGGTGCCAAAAGCTTGAAAATGCTCTCCTGAAAGGTTTGGCACTCAAAACAGAAGTCTTTTTATCCCAGGACAAGAAATCAGCCCTCAAAAACTTAACCGGCAGAAAATATTTTTTTGAAAAAATCCCTAAGCCCCGGGGTCACAATTTCAGCAAAAATCTGACTTTTGGCAATTCACTCAAAAATGGTGCCAAAAGCTAGAAAATGCTCTCCTGAAAGGTTTGGCACTCGAAACAGAAGTCTTTTTATCCCAGGACAAGAAATCAGCCCTCAAAAACTTAACCGGCAGAAAATATTTTTTTGAAAAAATCCCGAAGCCCCGGGGTCACAATTTCAGCAAAAATCTGACTTTTGGCAATTCACTCAAAAATGGTGCCAAAAGCTTGAAAATGCTCTCCTGAAAGGTTTGGCACTCGAAACAGAAGGCTTTTTATCCCAGGACAAGAAATCAGCCCTCAAAAACTTAACCGGAAGAAAATATTTTTTTGAAAAAATCCCTAAGCCCCGGGGTCACAATTTCAGCAAAAATCTGACTTTTGGCAATTCACTCAAAAATGTTGCCAGAAACTTGAAAATGCTCTTCTGAAAGGTTTCGCACTCGAAACAGAAGGCTTTTTATCCCAGGACAAGAAATCAGCCCTCAAAAACTAAACCGACAGAAAATATTTTTTTGAAAAAATCCCTAAGCCCCGGGGTCACAATTTCAGCAAAAATCTGACTTTTGGCAATTCACTCAAAAATGGTGCCAAAAGCTTGAAAATGCTCTCCTGAAAGGTTTGGCACTCGAAACAGAAGGCTTTTTATCCCAGGACAAGAAATCAGCCCTCAAAAACTTAACCGGAAGAAAATATTTTTTTGAAAAAATCCCTAAGCCCCGGGGTCACAATTTCAGCAAAAATCTGACTTTTGGCAATTCACTCAAAAATGGTGCCAAAAGCTTGAAAATGCTCTCCTGAAAGGTTTGGCACTCGAAACAGAAGGCTTTTTATCCCAGGACAAGAAATCAGCCCTCAAAAACTTAACCGGCAGAAAATATTTTTTTGAAAAAATCCCTAAGCCCCGGGGTCACAATTTCAGCAAAAATCTGACTTTTGGCAATTCACTCAAAAATGGTGCCAAAAGCTTGAAAATGCTCTCCTGAAAGGTTTGGCACTCAAAACAGAAGGCTTTTTATCCCAGGACAAGAAATCAGCCCTCAAAAACTTAACCGGCAGAAAATATTTTTTTGAAAAAATCCCTAAGCCCCGTGGTCACAATTTCAGCAAAAATCTGACTTTTGGCAATTCACTCAAAAATGGTGCCAAAAGCTTGAAAATGCTCTCCTAAAAGGTTTGGCACTCGAAACAGAAGGCTTTTTATCCCAGGACAAGAAATCAGCCCTCAAAAACTTAACCGGCAGAAAATATTTTTTTGAAAAAATCCCGAAGCCCCGGGGTCACAATTTCAGCAAAAATCTGACTTTTGGCAATTCACTCAAAAATGGTGCCAGAAACTTGAAAATGCTCTTCTGAAACGTTTCGCACTCGAAACAGAAGGCTTTTTATCCCAGGACAAGAAATCAGCCCTCAAAAACTAAACCGACAGAAAATATTTTTTTGAAAAAATCCCTAAGCCCCGGGGTCAAAATTTCAGCAAAAATCTGACTTTTGGCAATTCACTCAAAAATGGTGCCAAAAGCTTGAAAATGCTCTCCTGAAATGTTTGGCACTTGAAACATAAGTCTTTTTATCCCAGGACAAGAAATCAGCCCTCAAAAACTTAACCGGCAGAAAATATTTTTTTGAAAAAATCCCTAAGCCCCGGGGTCACAATTTCAGCAAAAATCTGACTTTTGGCAATTCACTCAAAAATGGTGCCAAAAGCTTGAAAATGCTCTCCTGAAAGGTTTGGCACTCGAAACAGAAGGCTTTTTATCCCAGGACAAGAAATCAGCCCTCAAAAACTTAACCGGAAGAAAATATTTTTTTGAAAAAATCCCTAAGCCCCGGGGTCACAATTTCAGCAAAAATCTGACTTTTGGCAATTCACTCAAAAATGGTGCCAAAAGGTTGAAAATGCTCTCCTGAAAGGTTTGGCACTCGAAACAGAAGGCTTTTTATCCCAGGACAAGAAATCAGCCCTCAAAAACTTAACCGGCAGAAAATATTTTTTTGAAAAAATCCCTAAGCCCCGGGGTCACAATTTCAGCAAAAATCTGACTTTTGGCAATTCACTCAAAAATGGTGCCAAAAGCTTGAAAATGCTCTCCTGAAAGGTTTGGCACTCAAAACAGAAGGCTTTTTATCCCAGGACAAGAAATCAGCCCTCAAAAACTTAACCGGCAGAAAATATTTTTTTGAAAAAATCCCTAAGCCCCGGGGTCACAATTTCAGCAAAAATCTGACTTTTGGCAATTCACTCAAAAATGGTGCCAAAAGCTTGAAAATGCTCTCCTAAAAGGTTTGGCACTCGAAACAGAAGGCTTTTTATCCCAGGACAAGAAATCAGCCCTCAAAAACTTAACCGACAGAAAATATTTATTTGAAAAAATCCCTAAGCCCCGGGGTCACAATTTCAGCAAAAATCTGACTTTTGGCAATTCACTCAAAAATGGTGCCAAAAGCTTGAAAATGCTCTCCTGAAATGTTTGGCACTCGAAACATAAGTCTTTTTATCCCAGGACAAGAAATCAGCCCTCAAAAACTTAACCGGCAGAAAATATTTTTTTGAAAAAATCCCGAAGCCCCGGGGTCACAATTTCAGCAAAAATCTGACTTTTGGCAATTCACTCAAAAATGGTGCCAAAAGCTTGAAAATGCTCTCCTGAAAGGTTTGGCACTCGAAACATAAGTCTTTTTATCCCAGGACAAGAAATCAGCCCTCAAAAACTTAACCGGCAGAAAATATTTTTTTGAAAAAATCCCTAAGCCCCGGGGTCACAATTTCAGCAAAAATCTGACTTTTGGCAATTCACTCAAAAATGGTGCCAAAAGCTTGAAAATGCTCTCCTGAAAGGTTTGGCACTCAAAACAGAAGTCTTTTTATCCCAGGACAAGAAATCAGCCCTCAAAAACTTAACCGGCAGAAAATATTTTTTTGAAAAAATCCCTAAGCCCCGGGGTCACAATTTCAGCAAAAATCTGACTTTTGGCAATTCACTCAAAAATGGCGCCAAAAGCTTGAAAATGCTCTCCTGAAAGGTTTGGCACTCGAAACAGAAGGCGTTTTATCCAAGGACAAGAAATCAGCCCTCAAAAACTTAACCGGCAGAAAATATTTTTTTGAAAAAATCCCTAAGCCCCGGGGTCACAATTTCAGCAAAAATCTGACTTTTGGCAATTCACTCAAAAATGGCGCCAAAAGCTTGAAAATGCTCTCCTGAAAGGTTTGGCACTCGAAAAAGAAGGCTTTTTATCCCAGGACAAGAAATCAGCCCTCAAAAACTTAACCGGCAGAAAATATTTTTTTGAAAAAATCCCTAAGCCCCGGGGTCACAATTTCAGCAAAAATCTGACTTTTGGCAATTCACTCAAAAATGGTGCCAAAAGCTTGAAAATGCTCCCCTGAAAGCTTTGGCGATGGAAACATAAGTCTTTTTATTCCAGGACAAGAAATCAGCCCTCAAAAACTTAACCGGCAGAAAATATTTTTTTGAAAAAATCCCTAAGCCCCGGGGTCACAATTTCAGCAAAAATCTGACTTTTGGCAATTCACTCAGAAATGGTGCCAGAAACTTGAAAGTGCTCTTCTGAAAGGTTTGGCACTCGAAACAGAAGGCTTTTTATCCCACGACAAGAAATCAGCCCTCAAAAACTTAACCGGCAGAAAATGTTATTTTGAAAAAATCCCTAAGCCCCGGGGTCACAATTTCAGCAAAAATCTGACTTTTGGCAATTCACTCAAAAATGGTGCCAACCGGTTGCAAATGCTCCCTGAAAGGTTTGGTGATGGAAACAGAAGTCTTTTTATCCCTGGACAAGAAATCAGCCCTCAAAAACTTAACCGGCAGAAAATATTTTTTTGAAAAAATCCCTAAGCCCCGGGGTCACAATTTCAGCAAAAATCTGACTTTTGGCAATTCACTCAAAAATGGTGCCAAAAGCTTGAAAATGCTCTCCTAAAAGGTTTGGCACTCGAAACAGAAGGCTTTTTATCCCAGGACAAGAAATCAGCCCTCAAAAACTTAACCGGAAGAAAATATTTTTTTGAAAAAATCCCTAAGCCCCGGGGTCACAATTTCAGCAAAAATCTGACTTTTGGCAATTCACTCAAAAATGGTGCCAAAAGCTTGAAAATGCTCTCCTAAAAGGTTTGGCACTCGAAACAGAAGGCTTTTTATCCCAGGACAAGAAATCAGCCCTCAAAAACTTAACCGACAGAAAATATTTTTTTGAAAAAATCCCTAAGCCCCGGGGTCACAATTTCAGCAAAAATCTGACTTTTGGCAATTCACTCAAAAATGGTGCCAAAAGCTTGAAAATGCTCTCCTGAAATGTTTGGCACTCGAAACATAAGTCTTTTTATCCCAGGACAAGAAATCAGCCCTCAAAAACTTAACCGGCAGAAAATATTTTTTTGAAAAAATCCCGAAGCCCCGGGGTCACAATTTCAGCAAAAATCTGACTTTTGGCAATTCACTCAAAAATGGTGCCAAAAGCTAGAAAATGCTCTCCTGAAAGGTTTGGCACTCGAAACAGAAGTCTTTTTATCCCAGGACAAGAAATCAGCCCTCAAAAACTTAACCGACAGAAAATATTTTTTTGAAAAAATCCCTAAGCCCCGGGGTCACAATTTCAGCAAAAATCTGACTTTTGGCAATTCACTCAAAAATGGTGCCAAAAGCTTGAAAATGCTCTCCTGAAAGGTTTGGCACTCGAAACATAAGTCTTTTTATCCCAGGACAAGAAATCAGCCCTCAAAAACTTAACCGGCAGAAAATATTTTTTTGAAAAAATCCCTAAGCCCCGGGGTCACAATTTCAGCAAAAATCTGACTTTTGGCAATTCACTCAAAAATGGTGCCAAAAGCTTGAAAATGCTCTCCTGAAAGGTTTGGCACTCAAAACAGAAGTCTTTTTATCCCAGGACAAGAAATCAGCCCTCAAAAACTTAACCGGCAGAAAACATTTTTTTGAAAAAAACCCTAAGCCCCGGGGTCACAATTTCAGCAAAAATCTGACTTTTGGCAATTCACTCAAAAATGGTGCCAAAAGCTTGAAAATGCTCTCCTGAAAGGTTTGGCACTCGAAACATAAGGCTTTTTATCCCAGGACAAGAAATCAGCCCTCATAAACTTAACCGGCAGAAAATATTTTTTTGAAAAAATCCCTAAGCCCCGGGGTCACAATTTCAGCAAAAATCTTACTTTTGGCAATTCACTCAAAAATGGCGCCAAAAGCTTGAAAATGCTCTCCTGAAAGGTTTGGCACTCGAAACAGAAGGCGTTTTATCCAAGGACAAGAAATCAGCCCTCAAAAACTTAACCGGCAGAAAATATTTTTTGAAAAAATCCCTAAGCCCCGGGGTCACAATTTCAGCAAAAATCTGACTTTTGGCAATTCACTCAAAAATGGCGCCAAAAGCTTGAAAATGCTCTCCTGAAAGGTTTGGCACTCGAAAAAGAAGGCTTTTTATCCCAGGACAAGAAATCAGCCCTCAAAAACTTAACCGGCAGAAAATATTTTTTTGAAAAAATCCCTAAGCCCCGGGGTCACAATTTCAGCAAAAATCTGACTTTTGGCAATTCACTCAAAAATGGTGCCAACCGGTTGCAAATGCTCCCCTGAAAGCTTTGGCGATGGAAACATAAGTCTTTTTATTCCAGGACAAGAAATCAGCCCTCAAAAACTTAACCGGTAGAAAATATTTTTTTGAAAAAATCCCTAAGCCCCGGGGTCACAATTTCAGCAAAAATCTGACTTTTGGCAATTCACTCAGAAATGGTGCCAGAAACTTGAAAGTGCTCTTCTGAAAGGTTTGGCACTCGAAACAGAAGGCTTTTTATCCCACGACAAGAAATCAGCCCTCAAAAACTTAACCGGCAGAAAATGTTATTTTGAAAAAATCCCTAAGCCCCGGGGTCACAATTTCAGCAAAAATCTGACTTTTGGCAATTCACTCAAAAATGGTGCCAACCGGTTGCAAATGCTCCCCTGAAAGGTTTGGTGATGGAAACAGAAGTCTTTTTATCCCTGGACAAGAAATCAGCCCTCAAAAACTTAACCGGCAGAAAATATTTTTTTGAAAAAAATCCCTAAGCCCCGGGGTCACAATTTCAGCAAAAATCTGACTTTTGGCAATTCACTCAAAAATGGTGCCAAAAGCTTGAAAATGCTTTCCTAAAAGGTTTGGCACTCGAAACAGAAGGCTTTTTATCCCAGGACAAGAAATCAGCCCTCAAAAACTTAACCGGAAGAAAATATTTTTTTGAAAAAATCCCTAAGCCCCGGGGTCACAATTTCAGCAAAAATCTGACTTTTGGCAATTCACTCAAAAATGGTGCCAAAAGCTTGAAAATGCTCTCCTGAAAGGTTTGGCACTCGAAACATAAGTCTTTTTATCCCAGGAAAAGAAATCAGCCCTCAAAAACTTAACCGGCAGAAAATATTTTTTTGAAAAAATCCCTAAGCCCCGGGGTCACAATTTCAGCAAAAATCTGACTTTTGGCAATTCACTCAAAAATGGTGCCAAAAGCTGAAAATGCTCTCCTGAAAGGTTTGGCACTCAAAACAGAAGTCTTTTTATCCCAGGACAAGAAATCAGCCCTCAAAAACTTAACCGGCAGAAAACATTTTTTTGAAAAAATCCCTAAGCCCCGGGGTCACAATTTCAGCAAAAATCTGACTTTTGGCAATTCACTCAAAAATGGCGCCAAAAGCTTGAAAATGCTCTCCTGAAAGGTTTGGCACTCGAAAAAGAAGGCTTTTTATCCCAGGACAAGAAATCAGCCCTCAAAAACTTAACCGGCAGAAAATATTTTTTTGAAAAAATCCCTAAGCCCCGGGGTCACAATTTCAGCAAAAATCTGACTTTTGGCAATTCACTCAAAAATGGTGCCAAAAGCTTGAAAATGCTCCCCTGAAAGCTTTGGCGATGGAAACATAAGTCTTTTTATTCCAGGACAAGAAATCAGCCCTCAAAAACTTAACCGGCAGAAAATATTTTTTTGAAAAAATCCCTAAGCCCCGGGGTCACAATTTCAGCAAAAATCTGACTTTTGGCAATTCACTCAGAAATGGTGCCAGAAACTTGAAAGTGCTCTTCTGAAAGGTTTGGCACTCGAAACAGAAGGCTTTTTATCCCACGACAAGAAATCAGCCCTCAAAAACTTAACCGGCAGAAAATGTTATTTTGAAAAAATCCCTAAGCCCCGGGGTCACAATTTCAGCAAAAATCTGACTTTTGGCAATTCACTCAAAAATGGTGCCAACCGGTTGCAAATGCTCCCCTGAAAGGTTTGGTGATGGAAACAGAAGTCTTTTTATCCCTGGACAAGAAATCAGCCCTCAAAAACTTAACCGGCAGAAAATATTTTTTTGAAAAAATCCCTAAGCCCCGGGGTCACAATTTCAGCAAAAATCTGACTTTTGGCAATTCACTCAAAAATGGTGCCAAAAGCTTGAAAATGCTCTCCTAAAAGGTTTGGCACTCGAAACAGAAGGCTTTTTATCCCAGGACAAGAAATCAGCCCTCAAAAACTTAACCGGAAGAAAATATTTTTTTGAAAAAATCCCTAAGCCCCGGGGTCACAATTTCAGCAAAAATCTGACTTTTGGCAATTCACTCAAAAATGGTGCCAGAAACTTGAAAATGCTCTTCTGAAAGGTTTCGCACTCGAAACAGAAGGCTTTTTATCCCAGGACAAGAAATCAGCCCTCAAAAACTAAACCGACAGAAAATATTTTTTTGAAAAAATCCCTAAGCCCCGGGGTCAAAATTTCAGCAAAAATCTGACTTTTGGCAATTCACTCAAAAATGGTGCCAAAAGCTTGAAAATGCTCTCCTGAAATGTTTGGCACTCGAAACATAAGTCTTTTTATCCCAGGACAAGAAATCAGCCCTCAAAAACTTAACCGGCAGAAAATATTTTTTTGAAAAAATCCCTAAGCCCCGGGGTCACAATTTCAGCAAAAATCTGACTTTTGGCAATTCACTCAAAAATGGTGCCAACCGTTTGCAAATGCTCCCCTGAAAGCTTTGGCGATGGAAACATAAGTCTTTTTATCCCAGGACAAGAAATCAGCCCTCAAAAACTTAACCTGCAGAAAATATTTTTTTGAAAAAATCCCTAAGCCCCGGGGTCACAATTTCAGCAAAAATCTGACTTTTGGCAATTCACTCAAAAATGGCACCAAAAGCTTGAAAATGCTCTGCTGAAAGGTTTGGCACTCGAAAAAGAAGGCTTTTTATCCCAGGACAAGAAATCAGCCCTCAAAAACTTAACCGGCAGAAAATATTTTTTTGAAAAAATCCCTAAGCCCCGGGGTCACAATTTCAGCAAAAATCTGACTTTTGGCAATTCACCCAAAAATGGTGCCAAAAGCTTGAAAATGCTCCCCTGAAAGCTTTGGCGATGGAAACATAAGTCTTTTTATCCCAGGACAAGAAATCAGCCCTCAAAAACTTAACCGGCAGAAAATATTTTTTTGAAAAAATCCCTAAGCCCCGGGGTCACAATTTCAGCAAAAATCTGACTTTTGGCAATTCACTCAGAAATGGTGCCAAAAGCTTGAAAATGCTCCCCTGAAAGCTTTGGCACTCGAAACAGAAGTCTTTTTATCGCAGGACAAGAAATCAGCCCTCAAAAACTTAACCGGCAGAAAATATTTTTTTGAAAAAATCCCTAAGCCCCGGGGTCACAATTTCAGCAAAAATCTGACTTTTGGCAATTCACTCAAAAATGGTGCCAGAAACTTGAAAGTGCTCTTCTGAAAGGTTTGGCACTCGAAACAGAAGGCTTTTTATCCCACGAGAAGAAATCAGCCCTCAAAAACTTAACCGGCAGAAAATGTTTTTTTGAAAAAATCCCTAAGCCCCGGGGTCACAATTTCAGCAAAAATCTGACTTTTGGCAATTCACTCAAAAATGGTGCAACCGGTTGCAAATGCTCCCCTGAAAGCTTTGGCGATGGAAACAGAAGTCTTTTTATCCCTGGACAAGAAATCAGCCCTCAAAAACTTAACCGGCAGAAAATATTTTTTTGAAAAAATCCCTAAGCCCCGGGGTCACAATTTCAGCAAAAATCTGACTTTTGGCAATTCACTCAAAAATGGTGCCAACCGGTTGCAAATGCTCCACTGAAAGTTTTAGCGATGGAAACAGAAGTCTTTTTATCCCAGGACAAGAAATCAGCCCTCAAAAACTTAACCGGCAGAAAATATTTTTTTGAAAAAATCCCTAAGCCCCGGGGTCACAATTTCAGCAAAAATCTGACTTTTGGCAATTCACTCAAAAATGGTGCCAAAAGCTTGAAAATGCTCTCCTGAAATGTTTGGCACTCGAAACAGAAGGCTTTTTATCCCAGGACAAGAAATCAGCCCTCATAAAATTAACCGGAAGAAAATATTTTTTTGAAAAAATCCCTAAGCCCCGGGATCACAATTTCAGCAAAAATCTGACTTTTGGCAATTCACTCAAAAATGGTGCCAGAAACTTGAAAATGCTCTTCTGAAAGGTTTCGCACTCGAAACAGAAGGCTTTTTATCCCAGGACAAGAAATCAGCCCTCAAAAACTAAACCGACAGAAAATATTTTTTTGAAAAAATCCCTAAGCCCCGGGGTCACAATTTCAGCAAAAATCTGAGTTTTGGCAATTCACTCAAAAATGGTGCCAGAAACTTGAAAATGCTCTTCTGAAAGGTTTCGCACTCGAAACAGAAGGCTTTTTATCCCAGGACAAGAAATCAGCCCTCAAAAACTTAACCTGCAGAAAATATTTTTTTGAAAAAATCCCTAAGCCCCGGGGTCAAAATTTCAGCAAAAATCTGACTTTTGGCAATTCACTCAAAAATGGTGCCAAAAGCTTGAAAATGCTCTCCTGAAATGTTTGGCACTCGAAACATAAGGCTTTTTATCCCAGGACAAGAAATCAGCCCTCATAAACTAAACCGGCAGAAAATATTTTTTTGAAAAAATCCCTAAGCCCCGGGGTCACAATTTCAGCAAAAATCTGACTTTTGGCAATTCACTCAAAAATGGCGCCAAAAGCTTGAAAATGCTCTCCTGAAAGGTTTGGCACTCGAAACAGAAGGCGTTTTATCCAAGGACAAGAAATCAGCCCTCAAAAACTTAACCGGCAGAAAATATTTTTTTGAAAAAAATCCCTAAGCCCCGGGGTCACAATTTCAGCAAAAAATCTGACTTTTGGCAATTCACTCAAAAATGGTGCCAAAAGCTTGAAAATGCTCCCCTGAAAGCTTTGGCGATGGAAACATAAGTCTTTTTATCCCAGGACAAGAAATCAGCCCTCAAAAACTTAACCTGCAGAAAATATTTTTTTGAAAAAATCCCTAAGCCCCGGGGTCACAATTTCAGCAAAATCTGACTTTTGGCAATTCACTCAAAAATGGCACCAAAAGCTTGAAAATGCTCTCCTGAAAAGGTTTGGCACTCGAAAAAGAAGGCTTTTTTATCCCAGGACAAGAAATCAGCCCTCAAAAACTTAACCGGCAGAAAATATTTTTTTGAAAAAATCCCTAAGCCCCGGGGTCACATTTCAGCAAAAATCTGACTTTGGCAATTCACTCAAAAATGGTGCCAAAAGCTTGAAAATGCTCCCCTGAAAGCTTTGGCGATGGAAACATAAGTCTTTTTATTCCAGGACAAGAAATCAGCCCTCAAAAACTTAACCGGCAGAAAATATTTTTTTGAAAAAATCCCTAAGCCCCGGGGTCACAATTTCAGCAAAAATCTGACTTTTGGCAATTCACTCAAAAATGGTGCCAAAAGCTTGAAAATGCTCTCCTGAAATGTTTGGCACTCGAAACATAAGTCTTTTTATCCCAGGACAAGAAATCAGCCCTCAAAAACTTAACCGGCAGAAAATATTTTTTTGAAAAAAATCCCTAAGCCCCGGGGTCACAATTTCAGCAAAAATCTGACTTTTGGCAATTCACTCAAAAATGGTGCCAACCGGTTGCAAATGCTCCCCTGAAAGCTTTGGCGATGGAAACATAAGTCTTTTTTATCCCAGGACAAGAAATCAGCCCTCAAAAACTTAACCTGCAGAAAATATTTTTTTGAAAAAATCCCTAAGCCCCGGGGTCACAATTTCAGCAAAAATCTGACTTTTGGCAATTCACTCAAAAATGGCACCAAAAGCTTGAAAATGCTCTTCTGAAAGGTTTGGCACTCGAAAAAGAAGGCTTTTTATCCCAGGACAAGAAATCAGCCCTCAAAAACTTAACCGGCAGAAAATATTTTTTTTGAAAAAATCCCTAAGCCCCGGGGTCACAATTTCAGCAAAAATCTGACTTTTGGCAATTCACTCAAAAATGGTGCCAAAAGCTTGAAAATGCTCCCCTGAAAGCTTTGGCGATGGAAACATAAGTCTTTTTTATCCCAGGACAAGAAATCAGCCCTCAAAACTTAACCGGCAGAAAATATTTTTTGAAAAAATCCCTAAGCCCCGGGGTCACAATTTCAGCAAAAATCTGACTTTTGGCAATTCACTCAGAAATGGTGCCAAAAGCTTGAAAAATGCTCCCCTGAAAGCTTTGGCACTCGAAACAGAAGGCTTTTTTATCGCAGGACAAGAATTCAGCCCTCAAAAACTTAACAGGCAGAAAATATTTTTTTTGAAAAAATCCCTAAGCCCCGGGGTCACAATTTCAGCAAAAAATCTGACTTTTGGCAATTCACTCAAAAATGGTGCCAAAAGCTTGAAAATGCTCTCCTGAAAGGTTTGGCACTCGAACAGAAGGCTTTTTATCCCAGGACAAGAAATCAGCCCTCAAAAACTTAACCGGAAGAAAATATTTTTTTTGAAAAAATCCCTAAGCCCCGGGGTCACAATTTCAGCAAAATCTGACTTTGGCAATTCACTCAAAATGGTGCCAAAAGCTTGAAAATGCTCTCCTGAAAGGTTTGGCACTCGAACAGAAGGCTTTTTATCCCAGGACAAGAAATCAGCCCTCAAAAACTTAACCGGCAGAAAATATTTTTTGAAAAAATCCCTAAGCCCCGGGGTCACAATTTCAGCAAAAATCTGACTTTTGGCAATTCACTCAAAAATGGTGCCAAAAGCTTGAAAATGCTCTCCTGAAAGGTTTGGCACTCAAAACAGAAGGCTTTTTATCCCAGGACAAGAAATCTGCCCTCAAAAAACTTAACCGGCAGAAAATATTTTTTTTAAAAAATCCCTAAGCCCCGTGGTCACAATTTCAGCAAAAATCTGACTTTTGGCAATTCACTCAAAAATGGTGCCAAAAGCTTGAAAATGCTCTCCTAAAAGGTTTGGCACTCGAAACAGAAGGCTTTTTATCCCAGGACAAGAAATCAGCCCTCAAAAACTTAACCGGCAGAAAATATTTTTTTGAAAAAATCCCGAAGCCCCGGGGTCACAATTTCAGCAAAAATCTGACTTTTGGCAATTCACTCAAAAATGGTGCCAGAAACTTGAAAATGCTCTTCTGAAACGTTTCGCACTCGAAACAGAAGGCTTTTATCCCAGGAGAAGAAATCAGCCCTCAAAAACTAAACCGACAGAAAATATTTTTTTGAAAAAATCCCTAAGCCCCGGGGTCAAAATTTCAGCAAAAAATCTGACTTTTGGCAATTCACTCAAAAATGGTGCCAAAAGCTTGAAAATGCTCTCCTGAAATGTTTGGCACTTGAAACATAAGTCTTTTTATCCCAGGACAAGAAATCAGCCCTCAAAAACTTAACCGGCAGAAAATATTTTTTGAAAAAATCCTAAGCCCCGGGGTCACAATTTCAGCAAAAATCTGACTTTTGGCAATTCACTCAAAAATGGTGCCAAAGCTTCAAAATGCTCTCCTGAAAGGTTTGGCACTCAAAACAGAAGGCTTTTTATCCCAGGACAAGAAATCAGCCCTCAAAAACTTAACCGGAAGAAAATATTTTTTTGAAAAAATCCCTAAGCCCCGGGGTCACAATTTCAGCAAAAATCTGACTTTTGGCAATTCACTCAAAAATGGTGCCAAAAGCTTGAAAATGCTCTCCTGAAAGGTTTGGCACTCAAAACAGAAGGCTTTTTATCCCAGGACAAGAATCAGCCCTCAAAAACTTAACCGGCAGAAAATATTTTTTTGAAAAAATCCCGAAGCCCCGGGGTCACAATTTCAGCAAAAATCTGACTTTTGGCAATTCACTCAAAAATGGTGCCAAAAGCTAGAAAATGCTCTCCTGAAAGGTTTGGCACTCGAAACAGAAGTCTTTTTATCCCAGGACAAGAAATCAGCCCTCAAAAACTTAACCGACAGAAAATATTTTTTTGAAAAAATCCCTAAGCCCCGGGGTCACAATTTCAGCAAAAATCTGACTTTTGGCAATTCACTCAAAAATGGTGCCAAAAGCTTGAAAATGCTCCTCCTGAAAGGTTTGGCACTCAAAAACAGAAGTCTTTTTATCCCAGGACAAGAAATCAGCCCTCAAAAACTTAACCGGCAGAAACATTTTTTTGAAAAAAACCCTAAACCCCGGGTCACAATTTCAGCAAAAATCTGACTTTTGGCAATTCACTCAAAAATGGTGCCAAAAGCTTGAAAATGCTCTCCTGAAAGGTTTGGCACTCGAAACATAAGGCTTTTTATCCCAGGACAAGAAATCAGCCCTCATAAACTTAACCGGCAGAAAATATTTTTTTTGAAAAAATCCCTAAGCCCCGGGGTCACAATTTCAGCAAAAATCTGACTTTTGGCAATTCACTCAAAAATGGCGCCAAAAGCTTGAAAATGCTCTCCTGAAAGGTTTGGCACTCGAAACAGAAGGCGTTTTATCCAAGGACAAGAAATCAGCCCTCAAAAACTTAACCGGCAGAAAATATTTTTTTGAAAAAATCCCTAAGCCCCGGGGTCACAATTTCAGCAAAAATCTGACTTTTGGCAATTCACTCAAAAATGGTGCCAAAAGCTTGAAATGCTCCCCTGAAAGCTTTGGCGATGGAAACATAAGTCTTTTTATCCCAGGACAAGAAATCAGCCCTCAAAAACTTAACCTGCAGAAAATATTTTTTGAAAAAATCCCTAAGCCCCGGGGTCACAATTTCAGCAAAAATCTGACTTTTGGCAATTCACTCAAAAATGGCACCAAAAGCTTGAAAAATGCTCTCCTGAAAGGTTTGGCACTCGAAAAAGAAGGCTTTTTATCCCAGGACAAGAAATCAGCCCTCAAAAACTTAAACCGGCAGAAAATATTTTTTTGAAAAAATCCCTAAGCCCCGGGGTCACAATTTCAGCAAAAATCTGACTTTTGGCAATTCACTCAAAAATGGTGCCAAAAGCTTGAAAATGCTCCCCTGAAAGCTTTGGCGATGGAAACATAAGTCTTTTTATTCCAGGACAAGAAATCAGCCCTCAAAAACTTAACCGGCAGAAAATATTTTTTTGAAAAAATCCCTAAGCCCCGGGGTCACAATTTCAGCAAAAATCTGACTTTTGGCAATTCACTCAGAATGGTGCCAGAAACTTGAAAGTGCTCTTCTGAAAGGTTTGGCACTCGAACAGAAGGCTTTTTATCCCACGACAAGAAATCAGCCCTCAAAAACTTAACCGGCAGAAAATGTTATTTGAAAAAATCCCTAAGCCCCGGGGTCACAATTTCAGCAAAAAATCTGACTTTTGGCAATTCACTCAAAAATGGTGCCAAACCGGTTGCAAATGCTCCCCTGAAAGGTTTGGTGATGGAAACAGAAGTCTTTTTATCCTGGACAAGAAAATCAGCCCTCAAAAACTTAACCGGCAGAAAATATTTTTTTGAAAAAATCCCTAAGCCCCGGGGTCACAATTTCAGCAAAAATCTGACTTTTGGCAATTCCACTCAAAAATGGTGCCAAAAGCTTGAAAATGCTCTCCTAAAAGGTTTGGCACTCGAAACAGAAGGCTTTTTATCCCAGGACAAGATATCAGCCCTCAAAACTTAACCGGAAGAAAATATTTTTTTGAAAAAATCCCTAAGCCCCGGGGTCACAATTTCAGCAAAAAATCTGACTTTTGGCAATTCACTCAAAAATGGTGCCAGAAACTTGAAAAATGCTCTTCTGAAAGGTTTCGCACTCGAAACAGAAGGCTTTTTATCCCAGGACAAGAAATCAGCCCTCAAAAACTAAACCGACAGAAAATATTTTTTGAAAAAATCCCTAAGCCCCGGGGTCAAAATTTCAGCAAAAATCTGACTTTTGGCAATTCACTCAAAAATGATGCCAAAAGCTTGAAAATGCTCTCCTGAAATGTTTGGCACTCGAAACATAAGTCTTTTTATCCCAGGACAAGAAATCAGCCCTCAAAAACTTAACCGGCAGAAAATATTTTTTTGAAAAAATCCCTAAGCCCCGGGGTCACAATTTCAGCAAAAATCTGACTTTTTGGCAATTCACTCAAAAATGGTGCCAACCGTTTGCAAAATGCTCCCCTGAAAGCTTTGGCGATGGAAACATAAGTCTTTTTATCCCCAGGACAAGAAATCAGCCCTCAAAAACTTAACCGGAAGAAAATATTTTTTTGAAAAAACCCCTAAGCCCCGGGGTCACAATTTCAGCAAAAATCTGACTTTTGGCAATTCACTCAAAAATGGTGCCAGAAACTTGAAAATGCTCTTCTGAAACGTTTCGCACTCGAAACAGAAGGCTTTTTATCCCAGGACAAGAAATCAGCCCTCAAAAACTAAACCGACAGAAATATTTTTTTGAAAAAATCCCTAAGCCCCGGGGTCAAAATTTCAGCAAAAATCTGACTTTTGGCAATTCACTCAAAAAATGGTGCCAAAAGCTTGAAAAATGCTCTCCTGAAATCGTTTGGCACTCGAAACATAAGTCTTTTTATCCCAGGACAAGAAATCAGCCCTCAAAAACTTAACCGGCAGAAAATATTTTTTGAAAAAATCCCTAAGCCCCCGGGGTCACAATTTCAGCAAAAATCTGACTTTTGGCAATTCACTCAGAAATGGTGCCAGAAACTTGAAAGTGCTCTTCTGAAAGCTTTGGCACTCGAAACAGGAAGGCTTTTTATCCCACGACAAGAAATCAGCCCTCAAAAAACTTAACCGGCAGAAAATGTTTTTTTGAAAAAAATCCCTAAGCCCCGGGGTCACAATTTCAGCAAAAATCTGACTTTTGGCAATTCACTCAAAATGGTGCCAACCGGTTGCAAATGCTCCCCTGAAAGGTTTGGTGATGGAAACAGAAGTCTTTTTATCCCTGGACAAGAAAATCAGCCCTCAAAAACTTAACCGGCAGAAATATTTTTTGAAAAATCCCTAAGCCCCGGGGTCACAATTTCAGCAAAAAATCTGACTTTTGGCAATTCACTCAAAAATGGTGCCAAAAGCTTGAAAATGCTCCCCTGAATGTTTGGCACTCGAAACATAAGTCTTTTTATCCCAGGACAAGAAATCAGCCCTCAAAAACTTAAGCGGCAGAAATATTTTTTTTGAAAAAATCCCTAAGCCCCGGGGTCACAATTTCAGCAAAAATCTGACTTTTGGCAATTCACTCAAAAATGGCACCAAAAGCTTGAAAATGCTCTTCTGAAAGGTTTGGCACTCGAAAAAGAAGGCTTTTTATCCCAGGACAAGAAATCAGCCCTCAAAAACTAAACCGACAGAAAAATTTTTTTTGAAAAAATCCCTAAGCCCCGGGGTCACAATTTCAGCAAAAATCTGACTTTTGGCAATTCACCCAAAAATGGTGCCAAAAGCTTGAAAATGCTCCCCTGAAAGCTTTGGCGATGGAAACATAAGTCTTTTTATCCCAGGACAAGAAATCAGCCCTCAAAAACTTAACCGGCAGAAAATATTTTTTTGAAAAAATCCCTAAGCCCCCGGGGTCACAATTTCAGCAAAAATCTGACTTTTGGCAATTCACTCAGAAATGGTGCCAAAAGCTTGAAAATGCTCCCCTGAAAGCTTTGGCACTCGAAACAGAAGGCTTTTTATCGCAGGACAAGAATTCAGCCCTCAAAAACTTAACAGGCAGAAATATTTTTTTGAAAAAAATCCCTAAGCCCCGGGGTCACAATTTCAGCAAAAATCTGACTTTTGGCAATTCACTAAAAAATGGTGCCAAAAGCTTGAAAATGCTCTCGTGAAAGGTTTGGCACTCAAAACAGAAGTCTTTTTATCCCAGGACAAGAAATCAGCCCTCAAAAACTTAACCGGCAGAAAATATTTTTTTGAAAAATCCCTAAGCCCCCGGGGTCACAATTTCAGCAAAAATCTGACTTTTGGCAATTCACTCAAAAATGGTGCCAACCGTTTGCAAATGCTCCCTGAAAGCTTTGGCGATGGAACATAAGTCTTTTTATCCCAGGACAAGAAATCAGCCCTCAAAAACTTAACCTGCAGAAAATATTTTTTTGAAAAAATCCCTAAGCCCCGGGGTCACAATTTCAGCAAAAATCTGACTTTTGGCAATTCACTCAAAAATGGCACCAAAAGCTTGAAAATGCTCTTCTGAAAGGTTTGGCACTCGAAAAAGAAGGCTTTTTATCCCAGGACAAGAAATCAGCCCTCAAAAACTTAACCGGCAGAAAATATTTTTTTGAAAAAATCCCTAAGCCCCGGGGTCACAATTTCAGCAAAAATCTGACTTTTGGCAATTCACTCAAAAATGGTGCCAAAAGCTTGAAAATGCTCCCCTGAAAGCTTTGGCGATGGAAACATAAGTCTTTTTATCCCAGGACAAGAAATCAGCCCTCAAAAACTTAACCGGCAGAAAATATTTTTTTGAAAAAATCCTAAGCCCCGGGGTCACAATTTCAGCAAAAATCTGACTTTTGGCAATTCACTCAGAAATGGTGCCAAAAGCTTGAAAATGCTCCCTGAAAGCTTTGGCACTCGAAACAGAAGGCTTTTTATCGCAGGACAAGAATTCAGCCCTCAAAAACTTAACAGGCAGAAAATATTTTTTTGAAAAAATCCCTAAGCCCCGGGGTCACAATTTCAGCAAAAATCTGACTTTTGGCAATTCACTCAAAAATGGTGCCAAAAGCTTGAAAATGCTCTCCTGAAAGGTTTGGCACTCGAAACAGAAGGCTTTTTATCCCAGGACAAGAAATCAGCCCTCAAAAACTTAACCGGAAGAAAAATATTTTTTTGAAAAAATCCCTAAGCCCCGGGGTCACAATTTCAGCAAAATCTGACTTTTGGCAATTCACTCAAAAAATGGTGCCAAAAGCTTGAAAATGCTCTCCTGAAAGGTTTGGCACTCGAAACAGAAGGCTTTTTATCCCAGGACAAGAAATCAGCCCTCAAAACTTAACCGGCAGAAAATATTTTTTGAAAAAATCCCTAAGCCCCGGGGTCACAATTTCAGCAAAAATCTGACTTTTGGCAATTCACTCAAAAATGGTGCCAAAAGCTTGAAATGCTCTCCTGAAAGGTTTGGCACTCAAAACAGAAGGCTTTTTATCCCAGGACAAGAAATCTGCCCTCAAAAACTTAACCGGCAGAAAATATTTTTTTTAAAAAATCCCTAAGCCCCGTGGTCACAATTTCAGCAAAATCTGACTTTTGGCAATTCACTCAAAAAATGGTGCCAAAAGCTTGAAAATGCTCTCCTAAAAGGTTTGGCACTCGAAACAGAAGGCTTTTTATCCCAGGACAAGAAATCAGCCCTCAAAAACTTAACCGGCAGAAAATATTTTTTTGAAAAAATCCCGAAGCCCCGGGGTCACAATTTCAGCAAAAATCTGACTTTTGGCAATTCACTCAAAAATGGTGCCAGAAACTTGAAAATGCTCTTCTGAAACGTTTCGCACTCGAAACAGAAGGCTTTTTATCCCAGGAGAAGAAATCAGCCCTCAAAAACTAAACCGACAGAAAATATTTTTTTGAAAAAATCCCTAAGCCCCGGGTCAAAATTTCAGCAAAAAATCTGACTTTTGGCAATTCACTCAAAAATGGTGCCAAAAGCTTGAAAATGCTCTCCTGAAATGTTTGGCACTTGAAACATAAGTCTTTTTATCCCAGGACAAGAAATCAGCCCTCAAAAACTTAACCGGCAGAAAATATTTTTTTGAAAAAATCCCTAAGCCCCGGGGTCACAATTTCAGCAAAAATCTGACTTTTGGCAATTCACTCAAAAATCATGCCAAAAGCTTCAAAATGCTCTCCTGAAAGGTTTTGGCACTCAAAACAGAAGGCTTTTATCCCAGGACAAGAAATCAGCCCTCAAAAAACTTAACCGGAAGAAAATATTTTTTTGAAAAAATCCCTAAGCCCCGGGGTCACAATTTCAGCAAAAATCTGACTTTTGGCAATTCACTCAAAAATGGTGCCAAAAGCTTGAAAATGCTCTCCTGAAAGGTTTGGCACTCAAAACAGAAGGCTTTTTATCCCAGGACAAGAAATCAGCCCTCAAAAACTTAACCGGCAGAAATATTTTTTGAAAAAATCCCGAAGCCCCGGGGTCACAATTTCAGCAAAATCTGACTTTTGGCAATTCACTCAAAAATGGTGCCAAAAGCTAGAAAATGCTCTCCTGAAAGGTTTGGCACTCGAAACAGAAGTCTTTTTATCCCAGGACAAGAAAATCAGCCCTCAAAAACTTAACCGACAGAAAATATTTTTTTGAAAAAATCCCTAAGCCCCGGGGTCACAATTTCAGCAAAAATCTGACTTTTGGCAATTCACTCAAAAATGGTGCCAAAAGCTTGAAAAATGCTCTCCTGAAAGGTTTTGGCACTCAAAACAGAAGTCTTTTTATCCCAGGACAAGAAATCAGCCCTCAAAAACTTAACCGGCAGAAAACATTTTTTGAAAAAACCCTAAACCCCGGGGTCACAATTTCAGCAAAAATCTGACTTTTGGCAATTCACTCAAAAATGGTGCCAAAAGCTTGAAAATGCTCTCCTGAAAGGTTTGGCACTCGAAACATAAGGCTTTTTTATCCCAGGACAAGAAATCAGCCCTCATAAACTTAACCGGCAGAAAATATTTTTTTTGAAAAAATCCCTAAGCCCCGGGGTCACAATTTCAGCAAAAATCTGACTTTTGGCAATTCACTCAAAAATGGCGCCAAAAGCTTGAAAATGCTCTCCTGAAAGGTTTGGCACTCGAAACAGAAGGCGTTTTTATCCAAGGACAAGAAATCAGCCCTCCAAAAACTTAACCGGCAGAAAATATTTTTTTGAAAAAATCCCTAAGCCCCGGGGTCACAATTTCAGCAAAAATCTGACTTTTGGCAATTCACTCAAAAATGGTGCCAAAAGCTTGAAAAATGCTCCCCTGAAAGCTTTGGCGATGGAAACATAAGTCTTTTTATCCCAGGACAAGAAATCAGCCCTCAAAAACTTAACCTGCAGAAAATATTTTTTTGAAAAAATCCCTAAGCCCCGGGGTCACAATTTCAGCAAAAATCTGACTTTTGGCAATTCACTCAAAAATGGCACCAAAAGCTTGAAAATGCTCTCCTGAAAGGTTTGGCACTCGAAAAAGAAGGCTTTTTATCCCAGGACAAGAAATCAGCCCTCAAAAACTTAACCGGCAGAAAATATTTTTTGAAAAAATCCCTAAGCCCCGGGGTCACAATTTCAGCAAAAATCTGACTTTTGGCAATTCACTCAAAAATGGTGCCAAAAGCTTGAAAATGCTCCCCTGAAAGCTTTGGCGATGGAAACATAAGTCTTTTTATTCCAGGACAAGAAATCAGCCCTCAAAAACTTAACCGGCAGAAAATATTTTTTTGAAAAAATCCCGCCCCGGGGTCACAATTTCAGCAAAAATCTGACTTTTGGCAATTCACTCAGAAATGGTGCCAGAAACTTGAAAGTGCTCTTCTGAAAGGTTTGGCACTCGAAACAGAAGGCTTTTTATCCCACGACAAGAAATCAGCCCTCAAAAACTTAACCGGCAGAAAATGTTATTTTGAAAAAATCCCTAAGCCCCGGGGTCACAATTTCAGCAAAAATCTGACTTTTGGCAATTCACTCAAAAATGGTGCCAACCGGTTGCAAATGCTCCCCTGAAAGGTTTGGTGATGGAAACAGAAGTCTTTTTATCCCTGGACAAGAAATCAGCCCTCAAAAACTTAACCGGCAGAAAATATTTTTTGAAAAAATCCCTAAGCCCCGGGGTCACAATTTCAGCAAAAATCTGACTTTTGGCAATTCACTCAAAAATGGTGCCAAAAGCTTGAAAATGCTCTCCTAAAAGGTTTGGCACTCGAAACAGAAGGCTTTTTATCCCAGGACAAGATATCAGCCCTCAAAAACTTAACCGGAAGAAAATATTTTTTTGAAAAAATCCCTAAGCCCCGGGGTCACAATTTCAGCAAAAATCTGACTTTTGGCAATTCACTCAAAAATGGTGCCAGAAACTTGAAAATGCTCTTCTGAAAGGTTTCGCACTCGAAACAGAAGGCTTTTTATCCCAGGACAAGAAATCAGCCCTCAAAAACTAAACCGACAGAAAATATTTTTTTGAAAAAATCCCTAAGCCCCGGGGTCAAAATTTCAGCAAAAATCTGACTTTTGGCAATTCACTCAAAAATGATGCCAAAAGCTTGAAAATGCTCTCCTGAAATG
>NW_027670099.1:0-52530 GCF_964188305.1 Podarcis bocagei
TGTTGCAAATGCACCCCTGAAAGGTTTGGCGGTGGAAACAGAAGGCTTTTTGTGATAGGAAATGAAATCAGCCCTCAAAGACAAAACCTGTAGGGAGAAAAATTTCTAAGCCCCGGGGTCAAAATTTCAGCAAAAATCTGAAATTCTCCAGTTCACTCAAAAATGGTGCCAAACTGTTGCAAATTCTCCCCTGAAAGGTTTGGCGGTGGAAACAGAAGGCTTTTTGTCATAGGAAATGAAATCAGCCCTCAAAGACAAAACCTGTGGGGGGGGGAAATTTCTAAGCCCCGGGGTCACAATTTCAACAAAAATCTGAAATTCTCCAGTTCACTCAAAAATGGTGCCAAACTGTTGCAAATTCTCCCCTGAAAGGTTTGGTGGTGGAAACAGAAGGCTTTTTATCATAGGAAATGAAATCAGCCCTCGAAGACAAAACCTGTGGGGGAAAAAATTTCTAAGCCCCGGGGTCACAATTTCAGCAAAAATCTGAAATTCTCCAATTCTCTCAAAAATGGTGCTAAACTGTTGCAAATTCTCCCCTGAAAGGTTTGGCGGTGGAAACAGAAGCCTTTTTATCATAGAAAATGAAATCAGCCCTCGAAGACAAAACCTGTGGGGGAAAAAATTTTCTAAGCCCCAGGGTCACAATTTCAGCAAAAATCTGAAATTCTCCAGTTCACTCAAAAATGGTGCCAAATTGTTGCAAATTCTCCCCTGAAAGGTTTGGCGGTGGAAACAGAAGGCCTTTTGTCATAGGAAATTAAATCAGCCCTCTAAGACAAAACCTGTGAAAAAAAAATTTTCTAAGGCTCGGGGTCACAATTTCAGCAAAAATCTGAAATTCTCCAATACTCTCAAAAATGGTGCCAAACTGTTGCAAATTCTCCCCTGAAATGTTTGGCGGTGGAAAGAGAAGGCTTTTTATCATAGGAAATGAAATCAGCCCTCAAAGACAAAACCTGTGAAAAAAAAAATTCTAAGCCCCGGGGTCACAATTTCAGCAAAAATCTGAAATTCTCCAGTTCACTCAAAATTGGTGCCAAACTGTTGCAAATTCTCCCCTGAAAGGTTTGGCGGTGGAAACAGAAGGCTTTTTGTCATAGGAAATGAAATCAGCCCTCTAAGACAAAACCTGTGGAAAAAAAATATTCTAAGTCTCGGGGTCACAATTTCAGCAAAAATCTGAAATTCTCCAAGTCTCTCAAAAATGGTGCCAGACTGTTGCAAATTCTCCCCTGGAAGGTTTGGCGGTGGAAACAGAAGGCTTTTTATCATAGGAAATGAAATCAGCCCTCAAAGACAAAACCTGTGGGGGGGAAAAAATTCTAAGCCCCGGGGTCACAATTTGAACAAAAATCTGAAATTCTCCAGTTCACTCAAAAATGGTGCCAAACTGTTGCAAATTCTCCCCTGAAAGGTTTGGCGGTGGAAACAGAAGGCTTTTTATCATAGGAAATGAAATCTGCCCTCGAAGACAAAACCTGTGGGGGAAAAAAATTCTAAGCCCCGTGGTCACAATTTCAGCAAAAATCTGAAATTCTCCAGTTCACTCAAAAATGGTGCCAAACTGTTGCAAATTCTCCCCTGAAAGCTTTGGCGGTGGAAACAGAAGGCTTTTTGTCATAGGAAATGAAATCAGCCCTCTAAGACAAAACCTGTGGAAAAAAAATATTCTAAGGCTCGGGGTCACAATTTCAGCAAAAATCTGAAATTCTCCAATTCTCTCCAAAATGGTGCCAGACTGTTGCAAATTCTCCCCTGGAAGATTTGGCGGTGGAAACAGAAGGCTTTTTATCATAGGAAATGAAATCAGCCCTCAAAGACAAAACCTGTGGGGGGGAAAATTTTCTAAGCCCCAGGGTCACAATTTCAGCAAAAATCTGAAATTCTCCAATTCTCTCAGAAATGGTGCTAAACTGTTGCAAATTCTCCCCTGAAAGGTTTGGCGGTGGAAACAGAAGGCTTTTTATCATAGAAAATGAAACCAGCCCTCGAAGACAAAACCTGTGGAAAAAAAAATGTCTAAGGCTCGGGGTCACAATTTCAGCAAAAATCTGAAATTCTCCAGTTCACTCAAAAATGGTGCCAAACTGTTGCAAATTCTCCCCTGAAAGGTTTGGCGGCGGAAACAGAAGGCTTTTTGTCATAGGAAATGAAATCAGCCCTCTAAGACAAAACCTGTGGAAAAAAAATATTCTAAGGCTCGGGGTCACAATTTCAGCAAAAATCTGAAATTCTCCAAGTATCTCAAAAATGTTGCCAGACTGTTGCAAATTCTCCCCTGAAAGGTTTGGCGGTGGAAACAGAAGGCTTTTTATCATAGGAAATGAAATCAGCCCTCAAAGACAAAACCTGTAGGGGAAAAAAAATTTAAGCCCCGGGGTCACAATTTCAGCAAAAATCTGAAATTCTCCAGTTCACTCAAAAATGGTGCCAAACTGTTGCAAATGCACCCGTGAAAGGTTTGGCGGTGGAAACAGAAGGCTTTTTGTGATAGGAAATGAAATCAGCCCTCGACAACTTTACCTGTGGAAAAAAAAATTTCTAACCCCGGGGTCACAATTTCAGCAAAAATCTGAAATTCTCCAATACTCTCAAAAATGGTGCCAAACTGTTGCAAATTCTCCCCTGAAAGGTTTGGCGGTGGAAAGAGAAGGCTTTTTATCATAGGAAATGATATCAGACCTCGAAGACAAAACCTGTGGGGGGGAAAAATTCTAAGCCCCGGGGTCACAATTTCAGCAAAAATCTGAAATTCTCCAAGTCTCTCAAAAATGGTGCCAGACTGTTGCAAATTCTCCCCTGGAAGGTTTGGCGGTGGAAACAGAAGGCTTTTTATCATAGGAAATGAAATCAGCCCTCAAAGACAAAACCTGTGGGGGAAAACATTTTCTAAGCCCCAGGGTCACAATTTCAACAAAAATCTGATATTCTCCAGTTCACTCAAAAATAGTGCCAAACTGTTGCAAATTCTCCCCTGAAAGGTTTGGTGGTGGAAACAGAAGGCTTTTTGTCATAGGAAATGAAATCAGCCCTCGAAGACAAAACGTGTGAAAAAAAATTTTTCTAAGGCTCGGGGTCACAATTTCAGCAAAAATCTGAAATTCTCCAATTCTCTCAAAAATGGTGCCAAACTGTTGCACATGCTCCCCTGAAAGGTTTGGCGGTGTAAACAGAAGCCTTTTTATCATAGGAAATGAAATCAGCCATCGACAACTTTACCTGCGAAAAAAAAATTTCTAAGCCCCGGGGTCACAATTTCAGCAAAAATCTAAAATTCTCCAATTCTCTCAGAAATGGTGCTAAACTGTTGCAAATTCTCCCCTGAAAGGTTTGGCGGTGGAAACAGAAGGCTTTTTATCATAGAAAATGAAACCAGCCCTCGAAGACAAAACCTGTGGGGAAAAAAATGTCTAAGGCTCGGGGTCACAATTTCAGCAAAAATCTGAAATTCTCCAAGTCTCTCAAAAATGGTGCCAGACTGTTGCAAATTCTCCCCTGGAAGGTTTGGCGGTGGAAACAGAAGGCTTTTTATCATAGGAAATGAAATCAGCCCTCAGAGACAAAACCTGTAGGGGAAAAAAATTTTAAGACCCGGGGTCACAATTTCAGCAAAAATCTGAAATTCTCCAGTTCACTCAAAAATGGTGCCAAACTGTTGCAAATTCTCCCCTGAAAGCTTTGGCGGTGGAAACAGAAGGCTTTTTGTCATAGGAAATGAAATCAGCCCTCTAAGACAAAACCTGTGAAAAAAAAATATTCTAAGGCTCGGGGTCACAATTTCAGCAAAAATCTGAAATTCTCCAATTCTCTCCAAAATGGTGCCAGACTGTTGCAAATTCTCCCCTGGAAGGTTTGGCGGTGGAAACAGAAGGCTTTTTATCATAGGAAATGAAATCAGCCCTCAAAGACAAAACCTGTGGGGGGGAAATTTTCTAAGCCCCAGGGTCACAATTTCAGCAAAAATCTGAAATTCTCCAATTCTCTCAGAAATGGTGCTAAACTGTTGCAAATTCTCCCCTGAAAGGTTTGGCGGTGGAAACAGAAGGCTTTTTATCATAGAAAATGAAACCAGCCCTCGAAGACAAAACCTGTGAAAAAAAAAATGTCTAAGGCTCGGGGTCACAATTTCAGCAAAAATCTGAAATTCTCCAGTTCACTCAAAAATGGTGCCAAACTGTTGCAAATTCTCCCCTGAAAGGTTTGGCGGCGGAAACAGAAGGCTTTTTGTCATAGGAAATGAAATCAGCCCTCTAAGACAAAACCTGTGGAAAAAAAATATTCTAAGGCTCGGGGTCACAATTTCAGCAAAAATCTGAAATTCTCCAAGTATCTCAAAAATGTTGCCAGACTGTTGCAAATTCTCCCCTGAAAGGTTTGGCGGTGGAAACAGAAGGCTTTTTATCATAGGAAATGAAATCAGCCCTCAAAGACAAAACCTGTAGGGGAAAAAAAATTTAAGCCCCGGGGTCACAATTTCAGCAAAAATCTGAAATTCTCCAGTTCACTCAAAAATGGTGCCAAACTGTTGCAAATGCACCCCTGAAAGGTTTGGCGGTGGAAACAGAAGGCTTTTTGTGATAGGAAATGAAATCAGCACTCAAAGACAAAACCTGTAGGGAGAAAAATTTCTAAGCCCCGGGTCAAAATTTCAGCAAAAATCTGAAATTCTCCAGTTCACTCAAAAATGGTGCCAAACTGTTGCAAATTCACCCCTGAAAGGTTTGGCGGTGGAAACAGAAGGCTTTTTGTCATAGGAAATGAAATCAGCCCTCAAAGACAAAACCTGTGGGGGGGGGGAAATTTCTAAGCCCCGGGGTCACAATTTCAACAAAAATCTGAAATTCTCCAGTTCACTCAAAAATGGTGCCAAACTGTTGCAAATTCTCCCCTGAAAGGTTTGGTGGTGGAAACAGAAGGCTTTTTATCATAGGAAATGAAATCAGCCCTCGAAGACAAAACCTGTGGGGGAAAAAATTTCTAAGCCCCGGGGTCACAATTTCAGCAAAAATCTGAAATTCTCCAATTCTCTCAAAAATGGTGCTAAACTGTTGCAAATTCTCCCCTGAAAGGTTTGGCGGTGGAAACAGAAGCCTTTTTATCATAGAAAATGAAATCAGCCCTCGAAGACAAAACCTGTGGGGGAAAAAATTTTCTAAGCCCCAGGGTCACAATTTCAGCAAAAATCTGAAATTCTCCAGTTCACTCAAAAATGGTGCCAAATTGTTGCAAATTCTCCCCTGAAAGGTTTGGCGGTGGAAACAGAAGGCCTTTTGTCATAGGAAATTAAATCAGCCCTCAAAGACAAAACCTGTGAAAAAAAAATTTTCTAAGGCTCGGGGTCACAATTTCAGCAAAAATCTGAAATTCTCCAATACTCTCAAAAATGGTGCCAAACTGTTGCAAATTCTCCCCTGAAATGTTTGGCGGTGGAAAGAGAAGGCTTTTTATCATAGGAAATGAAATCAGCCCTCAAAGACAAAACCTGTGAAAAAAAAAATTCTAAGCCCCGGGGTCACAATTTCAGCAAAAATCTGAAATTCTCCAGTTCACTCAAAATTGGTGCCAAACTGTTGCAAATTCTCCCCTGAAAGGTTTGGCGGTGGAAACAGAAGGCTTTTTGTCATAGGAAATGAAATCAGCCCTCTAAGACAAAACCTGTGGAAAAAAAATATTCTAAGTCTCGGGGTCACAATTTCAGCAAAAATCTGAAATTCTCCAAGTCTCTCAAAAATGGTGCCAGACTGTTGCAAATTCTCCCCTGGAAGGTTTGGCGGTGGAAACAGAAGGCTTTTTATCATAGGAAATGAAATCAGCCCTCAAAGACAAAACCTGTGGGGGGAAAAAAATTCTAAGCCCCGGGGTCACAATTTGAACAAAAATCTGAAATTCTCCAGTTCACTCAAAAATGGTGCCAAACTGTTGCAAATTCTCCCCTGAAAGGTTTGGCGGTGGAAACAGAAGGCTTTTTATCATAGGAAATGAAATCTGCCCTCGAAGACAAAACCTGTGGGGGAAAAAAATTCTAAGCCCCGTGGTCACAATTTCAGCAAAAATCTGAAATTCTCCAGTTCACTCAAAAATGGTGCCAAACTGTTGCAAATTCTCCCCTGAAAGCTTTGGCGGTGGAAACAGAAGGCTTTTTGTCATAGGAAATGAAATCAGCCCTCTAAGACAAAACCTGTGAAAAAAAAATATTCTAAGGCTCGGGGTCACAATTTCAGCAAAAATCTGAAATTCTCCAATTCTCTCCAAAATGGTGCCAGACTGTTGCAAATTCTCCCCTGGAAGATTTGGCGGTGGAAACAGAAGGCTTTTTATCATAGGAAATGAAATCAGCCCTCAAAGACAAAACCTGTGGGGGGAAAAATTTTCTAAGCCCCAGGGTCACAATTTCAGCAAAAATCTGAAATTCTCCAATTCTCTCAGAAATGGTGCTAAACTGTTGCAAATTCTCCCCTGAAAGGTTTGGCGGTGGAAACAGAAGGCTTTTTATCATAGAAAATGAAACCAGCCCTCGAAGACAAAACCTGTGGGGAAAAAAATGTCTAAGGCTCGGGGTCACAATTTCAGCAAAAATCTGAAATTCTCCAGTTCACTCAAAAATGGTGCCAAACTGTTGCAAATTCTCCCCTGAAAGGTTTGGCGGCGGAAACAGAAGGCTTTTTGTCATAGGAAATGAAATCAGCCCTCTAAGACAAAACCTGTGGAAAAAAAATATTCTAAGGCTCGGGGTCACAATTTCAGCAAAAATCTGAAATTCTCCAAGTATCTCAAAAATGTTGCCAGACTGTTGCAAATTCTCCCCTGAAAGGTTTGGCGGTGGAAACAGAAGGCTTTTTATCATAGGAAATGAAATCAGCCCTCAAAGACAAAACCTGTAGGGGAAAAAAAATTTAAGCCCCGGGGTCACAATTTCAGCAAAAATCTGAAATTCTCCAGTTCACTCAAAAATGGTGCCAAACTGTTGCAAATGCACCCGTGAAAGGTTTGGCGGTGGAAACAGAAGGCTTTTTGTGATAGGAAATGAAATCAGCCCTCGACAACTTTACCTGTGGAAAAAAAAATTTCTAACCCCGGGGTCACAATTTCAGCAAAAATCTGAAATTCTCCAATACTCTCAAAAATGGTGCCAAACTGTTGCAAATTCTCCCCTGAAAGGTTTGGCGGTGGAAAGAGAAGGCTTTTTATCATAGGAAATGATATCAGACCTCGAAGACAAAACCTGTGGGGGGGAAAAATTCTAAGCCCCGGGGTCACAATTTCAGCAAAAATCTGAAATTCTCCAAGTCTCTCAAAAATGGTGCCAGACTGTTGCAAATTCTCCCCTGGAAGGTTTGGCGGTGGAAACAGAAGGCTTTTTATCATAGGAAATGAAATCAGCCCTCAAAGACAAAACCTGTGGGGGAAAACATTTTCTAAGCCCCAGGGTCACAATTTCAACAAAAATCTGATATTCTCCAGTTCACTCAAAAATAGTGCCAAACTGTTGCAAATTCTCCCCTGAAAGGTTTGGTGGTGGAAACAGAAGGCTTTTTGTCATAGGAAATGAAATCAGCCCTCGAAGACAAAACGTGTGAAAAAAAAATTTTCTAAGGCTCGGGGTCACAATTTCAGCAAAAATCTGAAATTCTCCAATTCTCTCAAAAATGGTGCCAAACTGTTGCACATGCTCCCCTGAAAGGTTTGGCGGTGTAAACAGAAGCCTTTTTATCATAGGAAATGAAATCAGCCATCGACAACTTTACCTGCGAAAAAAAAAATTTCTAAGCCCCGGGGTCACAATTTCAGCAAAAATCTAAAATTCTCCAATTCTCTCAGAAATGGTGCTAAACTGTTGCAAATTCTCCCCTGAAAGGTTTGGCGGTGGAAACAGAAGGCTTTTTATCATAGAAAATGAAACCAGCCCTCGAAGACAAAACCTGTGGGGGAAAAAATGTCTAAGGCTCGGGGTCACAATTTCAGCAAAAATCTGAAATTCTCCAAGTCTCTCAAAAATGGTGCCAGACTGTTGCAAATTCTCCCCTGGAAGGTTTGGCGGTGGAAACAGAAGGCTTTTTATCATAGGAAATGAAATCAGCCCTCAGAGACAAAACCTGTAGGGGAAAAAAATTTTAAGACCCGGGGTCACAATTTCAGCAAAAATCTGAAATTCTCCAGTTCGCTCAAAAATGGTGCCAAACTGTTGCAAATTCTCCCCTGAAAGGTTTGGCGGTGGAAACAGAAGGCTTTTTGTCACAGGAAATGAAATCAGCCCTCAAAGACAAAACCTGTGGGGGAAAAAATATTCTAAGGCTCGGGGTCACAATTTCAGCAAAAATCTGAAATTCTCCAAGTCTCTCAAAAATGGTGCCAGACTGTTGCAAATTCTCCCCTGGAAGGTTTGGCGGTGGAAACAGAAGGCTTTTTATCATAGGAAATGAAATCAGCCCTCAAAGACAAAACCTGTGGGGGAAAACATTTTCTAAGCCCCAGGGTCACAATTTCAACAAAAATCTGATATTCTCCAGTTCACTCAAAAATAGTGCCAAACTGTTGCAAATTCTCCCCTGAAAGGTTTGGTGGTGGAAACAGAAGGCTTTTTGTCATAGGAAATGAAATCAGCCCTCGGAGACAAAACGTGTGAAAAAAAAATTTTCTAAGGCTCGGGGTCACAATTTCAGCAAAAATATGAAATTCTCCAATTCTCTCAAAAATGGTGCCAAACTGTTGCACATGCTCCCCTGAAAGGTTTGGCGGTGGAAACAGAAGGCTTTTTATCATAGGAAATGAAATCAGCCCTCTAAGACAAAACCTGTGAAAAAAAAAATTTCTAAGGCTCGGGGTCACAATTTCAGCAAAAATATGAAATTCTCCAATACTCTCAAAAATGGTGCCAAACTGTTGCAAATTCTCCCCTGAAAGGTTTGGCGGTGGAAACAGAAGGCTTTTTATCATAGAAAATGAAACCAGCCCTCGAAGACAAAACCTGTGGGGGAAAAAATGTCTAAGGCTCGGGGTCACAATTTCAGCAAAAATCTGAAATTCTCCAGTTCACTCAAAAATGGTGCCAAACTGTTGCAAATTCTCCCCTGAAAGGTTTGGCGGCGGAAACAGAAGGCTTTTTGTCATAGGAAATGAAATCAGCCCTCTAAGACAAAACCTGTGGAAAAAAAATATTCTAAGGCTCGGGGTCACAATTTCAGCAAAAATCTGAAATTCTCCAGTTCACTCAAAAATGGTGCCAAACTGTTGCAAATTCTCCCCTGAAAGGTTTGGCGGTGGAAACAGAAGGCTTTTTATCATAGGAAATGAAATCAGCCCTCAGAGACAAAACCTGTAGGGGAAAAAAATTTTAAGACCCGGGGTCACAATTTCAGCAAAAATCTGAAATTCTCCAGTTCGCTCAAAAATGGTGCCAAACTGTTGCAAATTCTCCCCTGAAAGGTTTGGTGGTGGAAACCGAAGGCTTTTTGTCACAGGAAATTAAATCAGTCCTTGAAGACAAAACCTGTGGGGAAAAAATTTCCTAAGCCCCGGTGTCACAATTTCAACAAAAATCTGATATTCTCCAGTTCACTCAAAAATGGTGCCAAACTGTTGCAAATTCTCCCTTGAAAGGTTTGGCGGTGGAAACAGAAGGCTTTTTGTCATAGGAAATGAAATCAGCCCTCAAAGACAAAACCTGTGGGGGGAAAAATTTTCTAAGCCCCGGGGTCACAATTTCAACAAAAATCTGATATTCTCCAGTTCACTCAAAAATGGTGCCAAACTGTTGCAAATTCTCCCTTGAAAGGTTTGGCGGTGGAAACAGAAGTCTTTTTGTCATAGGAAATTAAATCAGCCCTCTAAGACAAAACCTGTGAAAAAAAAATTTTCTAAGGCTCGGGGTCACAATTTCAGCAAAAATCTGAAATTCTCCAATACTCTCAAAAATGGTGCCAAACTGTTGCAGATTCTCCCCTGAAATGTTTGGCGGTGGAAAGAGAAGGCTTTTTTCATAGGAAATGAAATCAGCCCTCGAAGACAAAACCTGTGGGGGAAAAAAATTCTAAGCCCCGGGGTCACAATTTCAGCAAAAATCTGAAATTCTCCAGTTCACTCAAAATTGGTGCCAAACTGTTGCAAATTCTCCCCTGAAAGCTTTGGAGGTGGAAACAGAAGGCTTTTTGTCATAGGAAATGAAATCAGCCCTCTAAGACAAAACCTGTGGAAAAAAAATATTCTAAGGCTCGGGGTCACAATTTCAGCAAAAATCTGAAATTCTCCAAGTCTCTCAAAAATGGTGCCAAACTGTTGCAAATTCTCCCCTGAAATGTTTGGCGGTGTAAACAGAAGCCTTTTTATCATAGGAAATGAAATCAGCCCTCGAAGACAAAACCTGCGGGGAAAAAAATTTCTAACCCCGGGGTCACAATTTCAGCAAAAATCTGAAATTCTCCAGTTCACTCAAAAATGGTGCCAAACTGTTGCAAATTCTCCCCTGAAAGGTTTGGCGGCGGAAACAGAAGGCTTTTTGTCATAGGAAATGAAATCAGCCCTCTAAGACAAAACCTGTGGAAAAAAATTATTCCAAGGCTCGGGGTCACAATTTCAGCAAAAATCTGAAATTCTCCAAGTATCTCAAAAATCTTGCCAGACTGTTGCAAATTCTCCCCTGAAAGGTTTGGCGGTGGAAACAGAAGGCTTTTTATCATAGGAAATGAAATCAGCCCTCGAAGACAAAACCTGTGGGGGAAAAAATTCTAAGCCCCGTGGTCACAATTTCAGCAAAAATCTGAAATTCTCCAGTTCACTCAAAAATGGTGCCAAACTGTTGCAAATTCTCCCCTGAAAGGTTTGGCGGTGGAAACAGAAGGCTTTTTGTCACAGGAAATGAAATCAGCCCTCAAAGACAAAACCTGTGGGGGAAAAAATATTCTAAGGCTCGGGGTCACAATTTCAGCAAAAATCTGAAATTCTCCAAGTCTCTCAAAAATGGTGCCAAACTGTTGCAAATTCTCCCCTGAAATGTTTGGCGGTGTAAACAGAAGCCTTTTTATCATAGGAAATGAAATCAGCCCTCGAAGACAAAACCTGCGGGGAAAAAAATTTCTAACCCCGGGGTCACAATTTCAGCAAAAATCTGAAATTCTCCAGTTCACTCAAAAATGGTGCTAAACTGTTGCAAATTCTCCCCTGAAAGGTTTGGCGGCGGAAACAGAAGGCTTTTTGTCATAGGAAATGAAATCAGCCCTCTAAGACAAAACCTGTGGAAAAAAATTATTCCAAGGCTCGGGGTCACAATTTCAGCAAAAATCTGAAATTCTCCAAGTATCTCAAAAATCTTGCCAGACTGTTGCAAATTCTCCCCTGAAAGGTTTGGCGGTGGAAACAGAAGGCTTTTTATCATAGGAAATGAAATCAGCCCTCGAAGACAAAACCTGTGGGGGAAAAAATTCTAAGCCCCGTGGTCACAATTTCAGCAAAAATCTGAAATTCTCCAGTTCACTCAAAAATGGTGCCAAACTGTTGCAAATTCTCCCCTGAAAGGTTTGGCGGTGGAAACAGAAGGCTTTTTGTCACAGGAAATGAAATCAGCCCTCAAAGACAAAACCTGTGGGGGAAAAAATATTCTAAGGCTCGGGGTCACAATTTCAGCAAAAATCTGAAATTCTCCAAGTCTCTCAAAAATGGTGCCAGACTGTTGCAAATTCTCCCCTGGAAGGTTTGGCGGTGGAAACAGAAGGCTTTTTATCATAGGAAATGAAATCAGCCCTCAAAGACAAAACCTGTGGGGGAAAACATTTTCTAAGCCCCAGAGTCACAATTTCAACAAAAATCTGATATTCTCCAGTTCACTCAAAAATAGTGCCAAACTGTTGCAAATTCTCCCCTGAAAGGTTTGGTGGTGGAAACAGAAGGCTTTTTGTCATAGGAAATGAAATCAGCCCTCGGAGACAAAACGTGTGAAAAAAAATTTTTCTAAGGCTCGGGGTCACAATTTCAGCAAAAATATGAAATTCTCCAATTCTCTCAAAAATGGTGCCAAACTGTTGCACATGCTCCCCTGAAAGGTTTGGCGGTGGAAACAGAAGGCTTTTTATCATAGGAAATGAAATCAGCCCTCAAAGACAAAACCTGTGGGGGAAAACATTTTCTAAGCCCCAGGGTCACAATTTCAACAAAAATCTGATATTCTCCAGTTCACTCAAAAATAGTGCCAAACTGTTGCAAATTCTCCCCTGAAAGGTTTGGTGGTGGAAACAGAAGGCTTTTTGTCATAGGAAATGAAATCAGCCCTCGGAGACAAAACGTGTGAAAAAATTTTTTTCTAAGGCTCGGGGTCACAATTTCAGCAAAAATATGAAATTCTCCAATTCTCTCAAAAATGGTGCCAAACTGTTGCACATGCTCCCCTGAAAGGTTTGGCGGTGGAAACAGAAGGCTTTTTATCATAGGAAATGAAATCAGCCCTCTAAGACAAAACCTGTGAAAAAAAAAATTTCTAAGGCTCGGGGTCACAATTTCAGCAAAAATATGAAATTCTCCAATACTCTCAAAAATGGTGCCAAACTGTTGCAAATTCTCCCCTGAAAGGTTTGGCGGTGGAAACAGAAGGCTTTTTATCATAGAAAATGAAACCAGCCCTCGAAGACAAAACCTGTGGGGGAAAAAATGTCTAAGGCTCGGGGTCACAATTTCAGCAAAAATCTGAAATTCTCCAGTTCACTCAAAAATGGTGCCAAACTGTTGCAAATTCTCCCCTGAAAGGTTTGGCGGCGGAAACAGAAGGCTTTTTGTCATAGGAAATGAAATCAGCCCTCTAAGACAAAACCTGTGGAAAAAAAATATTCTAAGGCTCGGGGTCACAATTTCAGCAAAAATCTGAAATTCTCCAGTTCACTCAAAAATGGTGCCAAACTGTTGCAAATTCTCCCCTGAAAGGTTTGGCGGTGGAAACAGAAGGCTTTTTATCATAGGAAATGAAATCAGCCCTCAGAGACAAAACCTGTAGGGGAAAAAAATTTTAAGACCCGGGGTCACAATTTCAGCAAAAATCTGAAATTCTCCAGTTCGCTCAAAAATGGTGCCAAACTGTTGCAAATTCTCCCCTGAAAGGTTTGGTGGTGGAAACCGAAGGCTTTTTGTCACAGGAAATTAAATCAGTCCTTGAAGACAAAACCTGTGGGGAAAAAATTTTCTAAGCCCCAGGGTCACAATTTCAACAAAAATCTGATATTCTCCAGTTCACTCAAAAATAGTGCCAAACTGTTGCAAATTCTCCCCTGAAAGGTTTGGTGGTGGAAACAGAAGGCTTTTTGTCATAGGAAATGAAATCAGCCCTCTAAGACAAAACCTGTGAAAAAAAAAATTTCTAAGGCTCGGGGTCACAATTTCAGCAAAAATATGAAATTCTCCAATACTCTCAAAAATGGTGCCAAACTGTTGCAAATTCTCCCCTGAAAGGTTTGGCGGTGGAAACAGAAGGCTTTTTATCATAGAAAATGAAACCAGCCCTCGAAGACAAAACCTGTGGGGGAAAAAATGTCTAAGGCTCGGGGTCACAATTTCAACAAAAATCTGATATTCTCCAGTTCACTCAAAAATAGTGCCAAACTGTTGCAAATTCTCCCCTGAAAGGTTTGGTGGTGGAAACAGAAGGCTTTTTGTCATAGGAAATGAAATCAGCCCTCGGAGACAAAACGTGTGAAAAAAAATTTTTCTAAGGCTCGGGGTCACAATTTCAGCAAAAATATGAAATTCTCCAATTCTCTCAAAAATGGTGCCAAACTGTTGCACATGCTCCCCTGAAAGGTTTGGCGGTGGAAACAGAAGGCTTTTTATCATAGGAAATGAAATCAGCCCTCAAAGACAAAACCTGTGGGGGAAAACATTTTCTAAGCCCCAGGGTCACAATTTCAACAAAAATCTGATATTCTCCAGTTCACTCAAAAATAGTGCCAAACTGTTGCAAATTCTCCCCTGAAAGGTTTGGTGGTGGAAACAGAAGGCTTTTTGTCATAGGAAATGAAATCAGCCCTCGGAGACAAAACGTGTGAAAAAATTTTTTTCTAAGGCTCGGGGTCACAATTTCAGCAAAAATATGAAATTCTCCAATTCTCTCAAAAATGGTGCCAAACTGTTGCACATGCTCCCCTGAAAGGTTTGGCGGTGGAAACAGAAGGCTTTTTATCATAGGAAATGAAATCAGCCCTCTAAGACAAAACCTGTGAAAAAAAAAATTTCTAAGGCTCGGGGTCACAATTTCAGCAAAAATATGAAATTCTCCAATACTCTCAAAAATGGTGCCAAACTGTTGCAAATTCTCCCCTGAAAGGTTTGGCGGTGGAAACAGAAGGCTTTTTATCATAGAAAATGAAACCAGCCCTCGAAGACAAAACCTGTGGGGGAAAAAATGTCTAAGGCTCGGGGTCACAATTTCAGCAAAAATCTGAAATTCTCCAGTTCACTCAAAAATGGTGCCAAACTGTTGCAAATTCTCCCCTGAAAGGTTTGGCGGCGGAAACAGAAGGCTTTTTGTCATAGGAAATGAAATCAGCCCTCTAAGACAAAACCTGTGGAAAAAAAATATTCTAAGGCTCGGGGTCACAATTTCAGCAAAAATCTGAAATTCTCCAGTTCACTCAAAAATGGTGCCAAACTGTTGCAAATTCTCCCCTGAAAGGTTTGGCGGTGGAAACAGAAGGCTTTTTATCATAGGAAATGAAATCAGCCCTCAGAGACAAAACCTGTAGGGGAAAAAAATTTTAAGACCCGGGGTCACAATTTCAGCAAAAATCTGAAATTCTCCAGTTCGCTCAAAAATGGTGCCAAACTGTTGCAAATTCTCCCCTGAAAGGTTTGGTGGTGGAAACCGAAGGCTTTTTGTCACAGGAAATTAAATCAGTCCTTGAAGACAAAACCTGTGGGGAAAAAATTTTCTAAGCCCCAGGGTCACAATTTCAACAAAAATCTGATATTCTCCAGTTCACTCAAAAATAGTGCCAAACTGTTGCAAATTCTCCCCTGAAAGGTTTGGTGGTGGAAACAGAAGGCTTTTTGTCATAGGAAATGAAATCAGCCCTCTAAGACAAAACCTGTGAAAAAAAAAATTTCTAAGGCTCGGGGTCACAATTTCAGCAAAAATATGAAATTCTCCAATACTCTCAAAAATGGTGCCAAACTGTTGCAAATTCTCCCCTGAAAGGTTTGGCGGTGGAAACAGAAGGCTTTTTATCATAGAAAATGAAACCAGCCCTCGAAGACAAAACCTGTGGGGGAAAAAATGTCTAAGGCTCGGGGTCACAATTTCAGCAAAAATCTGAAATTCTCCAGTTCACTCAAAAATGGTGCCAAACTGTTGCAAATTCTCCCCTGAAAGGTTTGGCGGCGGAAACAGAAGGCTTTTTGTCATAGGAAATGAAATCAGCCCTCTAAGACAAAACCTGTGGAAAAAAAATATTCTAAGGCTCGGGGTCACAATTTCAGCAAAAATCTGAAATTCTCCAGTTCACTCAAAAATGGTGCCAAACTGTTGCAAATTCTCCCCTGAAAGGTTTGGCGGTGGAAACAGAAGGCTTTTTATCATAGGAAATGAAATCAGCCCTCAGAGACAAAACCTGTAGGGGAAAAAAATTTTAAGACCCGGGGTCACAATTTCAGCAAAAATCTGAAATTCTCCAGTTCGCTCAAAAATGGTGCCAAACTGTTGCAAATTCTCCCCTGAAAGGTTTGGTGGTGGAAACCGAAGGCTTTTTGTCACAGGAAATTAAATCAGTCCTTGAAGACAAAACCTGTGGGGAAAAAATTTCCTAAGCCCCGGTGTCACAATTTCAACAAAAATCTGATATTCTCCAGTTCACTCAAAAATGGTGCCAAACTGTTGCAAATTCTCCCTTGAAAGGTGTGGCGGTGGAAACAGAAGGCTTTTTGTCATAGGAAATGAAATCAGCCCTCTAAGACAAAACCTGTGAAAAAAAAAATATTCTAAGGCTCGGGGTCACAATTTCAGCAAAAATCTGAAATTCTCCAAGTCTCTCAAAAATGGTGCCAGACTGTTGCAAATTCTCCCCTGGAAGGTTTGGCGGTGGAAACAGAAGGCTTTTTATCATAGGAAATGAAATCAGCCCTCAAAGACAAAACCTGTGGGGGGAAAAATTTTCTAAGCCCCGGGGTCACAATTTCAACAAAAATCTGATATTCTCCAGTTCACTCAAAAATGGTGCCAAACTGTTGCAAATTCTCCCTTGAAAGGTTTGGCGGTGGAAACAGAAGTCTTTTTGTCATAGGAAATTAAATCAGCCCTCTAAGACAAAACCTGTGAAAAAAAAATTTTCTAAGGCTCGGGGTCACAATTTCAGCAAAAATCTGAAATTCTCCAATACTCTCAAAAATGGTGCCAAACTGTTGCAGATTCTCCCCTGAAATGTTTGGCGGTGGAAAGAGAAGGCTTTTTTCATAGGAAATGAAATCAGCCCTCGAAGACAAAACCTGTGGGGGAAAAAAATTCTAAGCCCCGGGGTCACAATTTCAGCAAAAATCTGAAATTCTCCAGTTCACTCAAAATTGGTGCCAAACTGTTGCAAATTCTCCCCTGAAAGCTTTGGAGGTGGAAACAGAAGGCTTTTTGTCATAGGAAATGAAATCAGCCCTCTAAGACAAAACCTGTGGAAAAAAAATATTCTAAGGCTCGGGGTCACAATTTCAGCAAAAATCTGAAATTCTCCAAGTCTCTCAAAAATGGTGCCAAACTGTTGCAAATTCTCCCCTGAAATGTTTGGCGGTGTAAACAGAAGCCTTTTTATCATAGGAAATGAAATCAGCCCTCGAAGACAAAACCTGCGGGGAAAAAGATTTCTAACCCCGGGGTCACAATTTCAGCAAAAATCTGAAATTCTCCAGTTCACTCAAAAATGGTGCCAAACTGTTGCAAATTCTCCCCTGAAAGGTTTGGCGGCGGAAACAGAAGGCTTTTTGTCATAGGAAATGAAATCAGCCCTCTAAGACAAAACCTGTGGAAAAAAATTATTCCAAGGCTCGGGGTCACAATTTCAGCAAAAATCTGAAATTCTCCAAGTATCTCAAAAATCTTGCCAGACTGTTGCAAATTCTCCCCTGAAAGGTTTGGCGGTGGAAACAGAAGGCTTTTTATCATAGGAAATGAAATCAGCCCTCGAAGACAAAACCTGTGGGGGAAAAAAATTCTAAGCCCCGTGGTCACAATTTCAGCAAAAATCTGAAATTCTCCAGTTCACTCAAAAATGGTGCCAAACTGTTGCAAATTCTCCCCTGAAAGGTTTGGCGGTGGAAACAGAAGGCTTTTTGTCATAGGAAATTAAATCAGCCCTCTAAGACAAAACCTGTGAAAAAAAAATATTCTAAGGCTCGAGGTCACAATTTCAGCAAAAATCTGAAATTCTCCAAGTCTCTCAAAAATGGTGCCAGACTGTTGCAAATTCTCCCCTGGAAGGTTTGGCGGTGGAAACAGAAGGCTTTTTATCATAGGAAATGAAATCAGCCCTCAAAGACAAAACCTGTGGGGGAAAACATTTTCTAAGCCCCAGGGTCACAATTTCAACAAAAATCTGATATTCTCCAGTTCACTCAAAAATAGTGCCAAACTGTTGCAAATTCTCCCCTGAAAGGTTTGGTGGTGGAAACAGAAGGCTTTTTGTCATAGGAAATGAAATCAGCCCTCTAAGACAAAACCTGTGAAAAAAAATTTTTCTAAGGCTCGGGGTCACAATTTCAGCAAAAATATGAAATTCTCCAATACTCTCAAAAATGGTGCCAAACTGTTGCAGATTCTCCCCTGAAATGTTTGGCGGTGGAAAGAGAAGGCTTTTTTCATAGGAAATGAAATCAGCCCTCGAAGACAAAACCTGTGGGGGAAAAAAATTCTAAGCCCCGGGGTCACAATTTCAGCAAAAATCTGAAATTCTCCAGTTCACTCAAAATTGGTGCCAAACTGTTGCAAATTCTCCCCTGAAAGCTTTGGAGGTGGAAACAGAAGGCTTTTTGTCATAGGAAATGAAATCAGCCCTCTAAGACAAAACCTGTGGAAAAAAAAATATTCTAAGGCTCGGGGTCACAATTTCAGCGAAAATCTGAAATTCTCCAAGTCTCTCAAAAATGGTGCCAAACTGTTGCAAATTCTCCCCTGAAATGTTTGGCGGTGTAAACAGAAGCCTTTTTATCATAGGAAATGAAATCAGCCCTCGAAGACAAAACCTGCGGGGAAAAAAATTTCTAACCCCGGGGTCACAATTTCAGCAAAAATCTGAAATTCTCCAGTTCACTCAAAAATGGTGCCAAACTGTTGCAAATTCTCCCCTGAAAGGTTTGGCGGCGGAAACAGAAGGCTTTTTGTCATAGGAAATGAAATCAGCCCTCTAAGACAAAACCTGTGGAAAAAAATTATTCCAAGGCTCGGGGTCACAATTTCAGCAAAAATCTGAAATTCTCCAAGTATCTCAAAAATCTTGCCAGACTGTTGCAAATTCTCCCCTGAAAGGTTTGGCGGTGGAAACAGAAGGCTTTTTATCATAGGAAATGAAATCAGCCCTCGAAGACAAAACCTGTGGGGAAAAAAATTCTAAGCCCCGTGGTCACAATTTCAGCAAAAATCTGAAATTCTCCAGTTCACTCAAAAATGGTGCCAAACTGTTGCAAATTCTCCCCTGAAAGGTTTGGCGGTGGAAACAGAAGGCTTTTTGTCACAGGAAATGAAATCAGCCCTCAAAGACAAAACCTGTGGGGGAAAAAATATTCTAAGGCTCGGGGTCACAATTTCAGCAAAAATCTGAAATTCTCCAAGTCTCTCAAAAATGGTGCCAGACTGTTGCAAATTCTCCCCTGGAAGGTTTGGCGGTGGAAACAGAAGGCTTTTTATCATAGGAAATGAAATCAGCCCTCAAAGACAAAACCTGTGGGGGAAAACATTTTCTAAGCCCCAGGGTCACAATTTCAACAAAAATCTGATATTCTCCAGTTCACTCAAAAATAGTGCCAAACTGTTGCAAATTCTCCCCTGAAAGGTTTGGTGGTGGAAACAGAAGGCTTTTTGTCATAGGAAATGAAATCAGCCCTCTAAGACAAAACCTGTGAAAAAAAATTTTTCTAAGGCTCGGGGTCACAATTTCAGCAAAAATATGAAATTCTCCAATACTCTCAAAAATGGTGCCAAACTGTTGCAGATTCTCCCCTGAAATGTTTGGCGGTGGAAAGAGAAGGCTTTTTTCATAGGAAATGAAATCAGCCCTCGAAGACAAAACCTGTGGGGGAAAAAAATTCTAAGCCCCGGGGTCACAATTTCAGCAAAAATCTGAAATTCTCCAGTTCACTCAAAATTGGTGCCAAACTGTTGCAAATTCTCCCCTGAAAGCTTTGGAGGTGGAAACAGAAGGCTTTTTGTCATAGGAAATGAAATCAGCCCTCTAAGACAAAACCTGTGGGAAAAAAATATTCTAAGGCTCGGGGTCACAATTTCAGCGAAAATCTGAAATTCTCCAAGTCTCTCAAAAATGGTGCCAAACTGTTGCAAATTCTCCCCTGAAATGTTTGGCGGTGTAAACAGAAGCCTTTTTATCATAGGAAATGAAATCAGCCCTCGAAGACAAAACCTGCGGGGAAAAAAATTTCTAACCCCGGGGTCACAATTTCAGCAAAAATCTGAAATTCTCCAGTTCACTCAAAAATGGTGCCAAACTGTTGCAAATTCTCCCCTGAAAGGTTTGGCGGCGGAAACAGAAGGCTTTTTGTCATAGGAAATGAAATCAGCCCTCTAAGACAAAACCTGTGGAAAAAAATTATTCCAAGGCTCGGGGTCACAATTTCAGCAAAAATCTGAAATTCTCCAAGTATCTCAAAAATCTTGCCAGACTGTTGCAAATTCTCCCCTGAAAGGTTTGGCGGTGGAAACAGAAGGCTTTTTATCATAGGAAATGAAATCAGCCCTCGAAGACAAAACCTGTGGGGGGAAAAAATTCTAAGCCCCGTGGTCACAATTTCAGCAAAAATCTGAAATTCTCCAGTTCACTCAAAAATGGTGCCAAACTGTTGCAAATTCTCCCCTGAAAGGTTTGGCGGTGGAAACAGAAGGCTTTTTGTCACAGGAAATGAAATCAGCCCTCAAAGACAAAACCTGTGGGGGAAAACATTTTCTAAGCCCCAGGGTCACAATTTCAACAAAAATCTGATATTCTCCAGTTCACTCAAAAATAGTGCCAAACTGTTGCAAATTCTCCCCTGAAAGGTTTGGTGGTGGAAACAGAAGGCTTTTTGTCATAGGAAATGAAATCAGCCCTCGGAGACAAAACGTGTGAAAAAATTTTTTTCTAAGGCTCGGGGTCACAATTTCAGCAAAAATATGAAATTCTCCAATTCTCTCAAAAATGGTGCCAAACTGTTGCACATGCTCCCCTGAAAGGTTTGGCGGTGGAAACAGAAGGCTTTTTATCATAGGAAATTAAATCAGCCCTCTAAGACAAAACCTGTGAAAAAAAAAATTTCTAAGGCTCGGGGTCACAATTTCAGCAAAAATATGAAATTCTCCAATACTCTCAAAAATGGTGCCAAACTTTTGCAAATTCTCCCCTGAAAGGTTTGGCGGTGGAAACAGAAGGCTTTTTATCATAGAAAATGAAACCAGCCCTCGAAGACAAAACCTGTGGGGAAAAAAATGTGTAAGGCTCGGGGTCACAATTTCAGCAAAAATCTGAAATTCTCCAGTTCACTCAAAAATGGTGCCAGACTGTTGCAAATTCTCCCCTGAAAGGTTTGGCGGTGGAAACAGAAGGCTTTTTATCATAGGAAATGAAATCAGCCCTCAAAGACAAAACCTGTAGGGAAAAAAAATTTTAAGCCCCGGGGTCACAATTTCAGCAAAAATCTGAAATTCTCCAGTTCACTCAAAAATGGTGCCAAACTGTTGCAAATTCTCCCCTGAAAGGTTTGGTGGTGGAAACCGAAGGCTTTTTGTCATAGGAAATTAAATCAGTCCTTGAAGACAAAACCTGTGGGGAAAAAATTTCCTAAGCCCGGGTGTCACAATTTCAACAAAAATCTGATATTCTCCAGTTCACTCAAAAATGGTGCCAAACTGTTGCAAATTCTCCCTTGAAAGGTTTGGCGGTGGAAACAGAAGGCTTTTTGTCATAGGAAATGAAATCAGCCCTCTAAGACAAAACCTGTGAAAAAAAAATATTCTAAGGCTCGGGGTCACAATTTCAGCAAAAATCTGAAATTCTCCAAGTCTCTCAAAAATGGTGCCAGACTGTTGCAAATTCTCCCCTGGAAGGTTTGGCGGTGGAAACAGAAGGCTTTTTATCATAGGAAATGAAATCAGCCCTCAAAGACAAAACCTGTGGGGGAAAACATTTTCTAAGCCCCAGGGTCACAATTTCAACAAAAATCTGATATTCTCCAGTTCACTCAAAAATAGTGCCAAACTGTTGCAAATTCTCCCCTGAAAGGTTTGGTGGTGGAAACAGAAGGCTTTTTGTCATAGGAAATGAAATCAGCCCTCTAAGACAAAACCTGTGAAAAAATTTTTTTCTAAGGCTCGGGGTCACAATTTCAGCAAAAATATGAAATTCTCCAATACTCTCAAAAATGGTGCCAAACTGTTGCAGATTCTCCCCTGAAATGTTTGGCGGTGGAAAGAGAAGGCTTTTTTCATAGGAAATGAAATCAGCCCTCGAAGACAAAACCTGTGGGGGAAAAAAATTCTAAGCCCCGGGGTCACAATTTCAGCAAAAATCTGAAATTCTCCAGTTCACTCAAAATTGGTGCCAAACTGTTGCAAATTCTCCCCTGAAAGCTTTGGAGGTGGAAACAGAAGGCTTTTTGTCATAGGAAATGAAATCAGCCCTCTAAGACAAAACCTGTGGGAAAAAAATATTCTAAGGCTCGGGGTCACAATTTCAGCGAAAATCTGAAATTCTCCAAGTCTCTCAAAAATGGTGCCAAACTGTTGCAAATTCTCCCCTGAAATGTTTGGCGGTGTAAACAGAAGCCTTTTTATCATAGGAAATGAAATCAGCCCTCGAAGACAAAACCTGCGGGGAAAAAAATTTCTAACCCCGGGGTCACAATTTCAGCAAAAATCTGAAATTCTCCAGTTCACTCAAAAATGGTGCCAAACTGTTGCAAATTCTCCCCTGAAAGGTTTGGCGGCGGAAACAGAAGGCTTTTTGTCATAGGAAATGAAATCAGCCCTCTAAGACAAAACCTGTGGAAAAAAATTATTCCAAGGCTCGGGGTCACAATTTCAGCAAAAATCTGAAATTCTCCAAGTATCTCAAAAATCTTGCCAGACTGTTGCAAATTCTCCCCTGAAAGGTTTGGCGGTGGAAACAGAAGGCTTTTTATCATAGGAAATGAAATCAGCCCTCGAAGACAAAACCTGTGGGGGGAAAAAATTCTAAGCCCCGTGGTCACAATTTCAGCAAAAATCTGAAATTCTCCAGTTCACTCAAAAATGGTGCCAAACTGTTGCAAATTCTCCCCTGAAAGGTTTGGCGGTGGAAACAGAAGGCTTTTTGTCACAGGAAATGAAATCAGCCCTCAAAGACAAAACCTGTGGGGGAAAACATTTTCTAAGCCCCAGGGTCACAATTTCAACAAAAATCTGATATTCTCCAGTTCACTCAAAAATAGTGCCAAACTGTTGCAAATTCTCCCCTGAAAGGTTTGGTGGTGGAAACAGAAGGCTTTTTGTCATAGGAAATGAAATCAGCCCTCGGAGACAAAACGTGTGAAAAAAATTTTTTCTAAGGCTCGGGGTCACAATTTCAGCAAAAATATGAAATTCTCCAATTCTCTCAAAAATGGTGCCAAACTGTTGCACATGCTCCCCTGAAAGGTTTGGCGGTGGAAACAGAAGGCTTTTTATCATAGGAAATTAAATCAGCCCTCTAAGACAAAACCTGTGAAAAAAAAAATTTCTAAGGCTCGGGGTCACAATTTCAGCAAAAATATGAAATTCTCCAATACTCTCAAAAATGGTGCCAAACTTTTGCAAATTCTCCCCTGAAAGGTTTGGCGGTGGAAACAGAAGGCTTTTTATCATAGAAAATGAAACCAGCCCTCGAAGACAAAACCTGTGGGGAAAAAAATGTGTAAGGCTCGGGGTCACAATTTCAGCAAAAATCTGAAATTCTCCAGTTCACTCAAAAATGGTGCCAGACTGTTGCAAATTCTCCCCTGAAAGGTTTGGCGGTGGAAACAGAAGGCTTTTTATCATAGGAAATGAAATCAGCCCTCAAAGACAAAACCTGTAGGGAAAAAAAATTTTAAGCCCCGGGGTCACAATTTCAGCAAAAATCTGAAATTCTCCAGTTCACTCAAAAATGGTGCCAAACTGTTGCAAATTCTCCCCTGAAAGGTTTGGTGGTGGAAACCGAAGGCTTTTTGTCATAGGAAATTAAATCAGTCCTTGAAGACAAAACCTGTGGGGAAAAAATTTCCTAAGCCCGGGTGTCACAATTTCAACAAAAATCTGATATTCTCCAGTTCACTCAAAAATGGTGCCAAACTGTTGCAAATTCTCCCTTGAAAGGTTTGGCGGTGGAAACAGAAGGCTTTTTGTCATAGGAAATGAAATCAGCCCTCTAAGACAAAACCTGTGAAAAAAAAATATTCTAAGGCTCGGGGTCACAATTTCAGCAAAAATCTGAAATTCTCCAAGTCTCTCAAAAATGGTGCCAGACTGTTGCAAATTCTCCCCTGGAAGGTTTGGCGGTGGAAACAGAAGGCTTTTTATCATAGGAAATGAAATCAGCCCTCAAAGACAAAACCTGTGGGGGGAAAAATTTTCTAAGCCCCGGGGTCACAATTTCAACAAAAATCTGATATTCTCCAGTTCACTCAAAAATGGTGCCAAACTGTTGCAAATTCTCCCTTGAAAGATTTGGCGGTGGAAACAGAAGTCTTTTTGTCATAGGATATTAAATCAGCCCTCTAAGACAAAACCTGTGAAAAAAAAATTTTCTAAGGCTCGGGGTCACAATTTCAGCAAAAATCTGAAATTCTCCAATACTCTCAAAAATGGTGCCAAACTGTTGCAGATTCTCCCCTGAAAGGTTTGGCGGTGGAAAGAGAAGGCTTTTTTCATAGGAAATGAAATCAGCCCTCGAAGACAAAACCTGTGGGGGAAAAAAATTCTAAGCCCCGGGGTCACAATTTCAGCAAAAATCTGAAATTCTCCAGTTCACTCAAAATTGGTGCCAAACTGTTGCAAATTCTCCCCTGAAAGCTTTGGAGGTGGAAACAGAAGGCTTTTTGTCATAGGAAATGAAATCAGCCCTCTAAGACAAAACCTGTGGAAAAAAAATATTCTAAGGCTCGGGGTCACAATTTCAGCAAAAATCTGAAATTCTCCAAGTCTCTCAAAAATGGTGCCAAACTGTTGCAAATTCTCCCCTGAAATGTTTGGCGGTGTAAACAGAAGCCTTTTTATCATAGGAAATGAAATCAGCCCTCGAAGACAAAACCTGCGGGGAAAAAAATTTCTAACCCCGGGGTCACAATTTCAGCAAAAATCTGAAATTCTCCAGTTCACTCAAAAATGGTGCCAAACTGTTGCAAATTCTCCCCTGAAAGGTTTGGCGGCGGAAACAGAAGGCTTTTTGTCATAGGAAATGAAATCAGCCCTCTAAGACAAAACCTGTGGAAAAAAATTATTCCAAGGCTCGGGGTCACAATTTCAGCAAAAATCTGAAATTCTCCAAGTATCTCAAAAATCTTGCCAGACTGTTGCAAATTCTCCCCTGAAAGGTTTGGCGGTGGAAACAGAAGGCTTTTTATCATAGGAAATGAAATCAGCCCTCGAAGACAAAACCTGTGGGGGAAAAAAATTCTAAGCCCCATGGTCACAATTTCAGCAAAAATCTGAAATTCTCCAGTTCACTCAAAAATGGTGCCAAACTGTTGCAAATTCTCCCCTGAAAGGTTTGGCGGTGGAAACAGAAGGCTTTTTGTCACAGGAAATGAAATCAGCCCTCAAAGACAAAACCTGTGGGGGAAAAAATATTCTAAGGCTCGGGGTCACAATTTCAGCAAAAATCTGAAATTCTCCAAGTCTCTCAAAAATGGTGCCAGACTGTTGCAAATTCTCCCCTGGAAGGTTTGGCGGTGGAAACAGAAGGCTTTTTATCATAGGAAATGAAATCAGCCCTCAAAGACAAAACCTGTGGGGGGAAAAATTTTCTAAGCCCCAGGGTCACAATTTCAGCAAAAATCTGAAATTCTCCAATTCTCTCAGAAATGGTGCTAAACTGTTGCAAATTCTCCCCTGAAAGGTTTGGCGGTGGAAACAGAAGGCTTTTTATCATAGAAAATGAAACCAGCCCTCGATGACAAAACCTGTGAAAAAAAAAATGTCTAAGGCTCGGGGTCACAATTTCAGCAAAAATCTGAAATTCTCCAGTTCACTCAAAAATGGTGCCAAACTGTTGCAAATTCTCCCCTGAAAGGTTTGGCGGCGGAAACAGAAGGCTTTTTGTCATAGGAAATGAAATCAGCCCTCTAAGACAAAACCTGTGGAAAAAAAATATTCTAAGGCTCGGGGTCACAATTTCAGCAAAAATCTGAAATTCTCCAAGTATCTCAAAAATGTTGCCAGACTGTTGCAAATTCTCCCCTGAAAGGTTTGGCGGTGGAAACAGAAGGCTTTTTATCATAGGAAATGAAATCAGCCCTCAAAGACAAAACCTGTAGGGGAAAAAAATTTTAAGCCCCGGGGTCACAATTTCAGCAAAAATCTGAAATTCTCCAGTTCACTCAAAAATGGTGCCAAACTGTTGCAAATGCACCCCTGAAAGGTTTGGCGGTGGAAACAGAAGGCTTTTTGTGATAGGATATGAAATCAGCCCTCGACAACTTTACCTGTGGAAAAAAAAAATTCTAACCCCGGGGTCACAATTTCAGCAAAAATCTGAAATTCTCCAATACTCTCAAAAATGGTGCCAAACTGTTGCAAATTCTCCCCTGAAAGGTTTGGCGGTGGAAAGAGAAGGCTTTTTATCATAGGAAATGATATCAGACCTCGAAGACAAAACCTGTGGGGGGGAAAAATTCTAAGCCCCGGGGTCACAATTTCAGCAAAAATCTGAAATTCTCCAGTTCACTCAAAAATGGTGCCAAACTGTTGCAAATTCTCCCCTGAAAGGTTTGGCGGTGGAAACAGAAGGCTTTTTGTCACAGGAAATGAAATCAGCCCTCAAAGACAAAACCTGTGGGGGAAAAAATATTCTAAGGCTCGGGGTCACAATTTCAGCAAAAATCTGAAATTCTCCAAGTCTCTCAAAAATGGTGCCAGACTGTTGCAAATTCTCCCCTGGAAGGTTTGGCGGTGGAAACAGAAGGCTTTTTATCATAGGAAATGAAATCAGCCCTCAAAGACAAAACCTGTGGGGGAAAACATTTTCTAAGCCCCAGGGTCACAATTTCAACAAAAATCTGATATTCTCCAGTTCACTCAAAAATAGTGCCAAACTGTTGCAAATTCTCCCCTGAAAGGTTTGGTGGTGGAAACAGAAGGCTTTTTGTCATAGGAAATGAAATCAGCCCTCGAAGACAAAACGTGTGAAAAAAAATTTTTCTAAGGCTCGGGGTCACAATTTCAGCAAAAATCTGAAATTCTCCAATTCTCTCAAAAATGGTGCCAAACTGTTGCACATGCTCCCCTGAAAGGTTTGGCGGTGTAAACAGAAGCCTTTTTATCATAGGAAATGAAATCAGCCATCGACAACTTTACCTGCGGGAAAAAAAATTTCTAAGCCCCGGGGTCACAATTTCAGCAAAAATCTAAAATTCTCCAATTCTCTCAGAAATGGTGCTAAACTGTTGCAAATTCTCCCCTGAAAGGTTTGGCGGTGGAAACAGAAGGCTTTTTATCATAGAAAATGAAACCAGCCCTCGAAGACAAAACCTGTGGGGGAAAAAATGTCTAAGGCTCGGGGTCACAATTTCAGCAAAAATCTGAAATTCTCCAAGTATCTCAAAAATGGTGCCAGTCTGTTGCAAATTCTCCCCTGAAAGGTTTGGCGGTGGAAACAGAAGGCTTTTTATCATAGGAAATGAAATCAGCCCTCAGAGACAAAACCTGTAGGGGAAAAAAATTTTAAGACCCGGGGTCACAATTTCAGCAAAAATCTGATATTCTCTAGTTCGCTCAAAAATGGTGCCAAACTGTTGCACATGCTCCCCTGAAAGGTTTGGCGGTGGAAACAGAAGGCTTTTTATCATAGGAAATGAAATCAGCCATCGACAACTTTACCTGCGGAAAAAAAAATTTCTAAGCCCCGGGGTCACAATTTCAGCAAAAATCTAAAATTCTCCAATTCTCTCAGAAATGGTGCTAAACTGTTGCAAATTCTCCCCTGAAAGGTTTGGCGGTGGAAACAGAAGGCTTTTTATCATAGAAAATGAAACCAGCCCTCGAAGACAAAACCTGTGGGGAAAAAAATGTCTAAGGCTCGGGGTCACAATTTCAGCAAAAATCTGAAATTCTCCAAGTATCTCAAAAATGGTGCCAGACTGTTGCAAATTCTCCCCTGAAAGGTTTGGCGGTGGAAACAGAAGGCTTTTTATCATAGGAAATGAAATCAGCCCTCAGAGACAAAACCTGTAGGGGAAAAAAATTTTAAGACCCGGGGTCACAATTTCAGCAAAAATCTGAAATTCTCCAGTTCGCTCAAAAATGGTGCCAAACTGTTGCAAATTCTCCCCTGAAAGGTTTGGTGGTGGAAACCGAAGGCTTTTTGTCACAGGAAATTAAATCAGTCCTTGAAGACAAAACCTGTGAAAAAAAAATATTCTAAGGCTCGGGGTCACAATTTCAGCAAAAATCTGAAATTCTCCAGTTCACTCAAAATTGGTGCCAAACTGTTGCAAATTCTCCCCTGAAAGCTTTGGAGGTGGAAACAGAAGGCTTTTTGTCATAGGAAATGAAATCAGCCCTCTAAGACAAAACCTGTGGAAAAAAAATATTCTAAGGCTCGGGGTCACAATTTCAGCAAAAATCTGAAATTCTCCAAGTCTCTCAAAAATGGTGCCAAACTGTTGCAAATTCTCCCCTGAAATGTTTGGCGGTGTAAACAGAAGCCTTTTTATCATAGGAAATGAAATCAGCCCTCGAAGACAAAACCTGCGGGGGGAAAAATTTCTAACCCCGGGGTCACAATTTCAGCAAAAATCTGAAATTCTCCAGTTCACTCAAAAATGGTGCCAAACTGTTGCAAATTCTCCCCTGAAAGGTTTGGCGGCGGAAACAGAAGGCTTTTTGTCATAGGAAATGAAATCAGCCCTCTAAGACAAAACCTGTGGAAAAAAATTATTCCAAGGCTCGGGGTCACAATTTCAGCAAAAATCTGAAATTCTCCAAGTATCTCAAAAATCTTGCCAGACTGTTGCAAATTCTCCCCTGAAAGGTTTGGCGGTGGAAACAGAAGGCTTTTTATCATAGGAAATGAAATCAGCCCTCGAAGACAAAACCTGTGGGGGAAAAAAATTCTAAGCCCCATGGTCACAATTTCAGCAAAAATCTGAAATTCTCCAGTTCACTCAAAAATGGTGCCAAACTGTTGCAAATTCTCCCCTGAAAGGTTTGGCGGTGGAAACAGAAGGCTTTTTGTCACAGGAAATGAAATCAGCCCTCAAAGACAAAACCTGTGGGGGAAAAAATATTCTAAGGCTCGGGGTCACAATTTCAGCAAAAATCTGAAATTCTCCAAGTCTCTCAAAAATGGTGCCAGACTGTTGCAAATTCTCCCCTGGAAGGTTTGGCGGTGGAAACAGAAGGCTTTTTATCATAGGAAATGAAATCAGCCCTCAAAGACAAAACCTGTGGGGGAAAACATTTTCTAAGCCCCAGGGTCACAATTTCAACAAAAATCTGATATTCTCCAGTTCACTCAAAAATAGTGCCAAACTGTTGCAAATTCTCCCCTGAAAGGTTTGGTGGTGGAAACAGAAGGCTTTTTGTCATAGGAAATGAAATCAGTCCTCGAAGACAAAACCTGTGGGGGAAAAAATTTCTAAGCCCCGGGGTCACAATTTCAACAAAAATCTGATATTCTCCAGTTCACTCAAAAATGGTGCCAAACTGTTGCAAATTCTCCCTTGAAAGGTTTGGCGATGGAAACAGAAGGCTTTTTGTCATAGGAAATGAAATCAGCCCTCTAAGACAAAACCTGTGAAAAAAAAATATTCTAAGGCTCGGGGTCACAATTTCAGCAAAAATCTGAAATTCTCCAAGTCTCTCAAAAATGGTGCCAGACTGTTGCAAATTCTCCCCTGGAAGGTTTGGCGGTGGAAACAGAAGGCTTTTTATCATAAGAAATGAAATCAGCCCTCAAAGACAAAACCTGTGAAAAAAAAAATTTCTAAGGCTCGGGGTCACAATTTCAGCAAAAATATGAAATTCTCCAATTCTCTCAAAAATGGTGCCAAACTGTTGCACATGCTCCCCTGAAAGGTTTGGCGGTGGAAACAGAAGGCTTTTTATCATAGGAAATGAAATCAGCCCTCTAAGACAAAACCTGTGAAAAAAAAAATTTCTAAGGCTCGGGGTCACAATTTCAGCAAAAATCTGAAATTCTCCAATACTCTCAAAAATGGTGCCAAACTGTTGCAAATTCTCCCCTGAAAGGTTTGGCGGTGGAAACAGAAGGCTTTTTATCATAGAAAATGAAACCAGCCCTCGAAGACAAAACCTGTGGGGAAAAAAATGTCTAAGGCTCGGGGTCACAATTTCAGCAAAAATCTGAAATTCTCCAGTTCACTCAAAAATGGTGCCAAACTGTTGCAAATTCTCCCCTGAAAGGTTTGGCGGCGGAAACAGAAGGCTTTTTGTCATAGGAAATGAAATCAGCCCTCTAAGACAAAACCTGTGGAAAAAAAATATTCTAAGGCTCGGGGTCACAATTTCAGCAAAAATCTGAAATTCTCCAGTTCACTCAAAAATGGTGCCAAACTGTTGCAAATTCTCCCCTGAAAGGTTTGGCGGTGGAAACAGAAGGCTTTTTATCATAGGAAATGAAATCAGCCCTCAGAGACAAAACCTGTAGGGGAAAAAAATTTTAAGACCCGGGGTCACAATTTCAGCAAAAATCTGAAATTCTCCAGTTCGCTCAAAAATGGTGCCAAACTGTTGCAAATTCTCCCCTGAAAGGTTTGGTGGTGGAAACCGAAGGCTTTTTGTCACAGGAAATTAAATCAGTCCTTGAAGACAAAACCTGTGGGGGGAAAATTTCCTAAGCCCCGGTGTCACAATTTCAACAAAAATCTGATATTCTCCAGTTCACTCAAAAATGGTGCCAAACTGTTGCAAATTCTCCCTTGAAAGGTTTGGCGGTGGAAACAGAAGGCTTTTTGTCATAGGAAATGAAATCAGCCCTCTAAGACAAAACCTGTGGAAAAAAAATATTCTAAGGCTCGGGGTCACAATTTCAGCAAAAATCTGAAATTCTCCAAGTCTCTCAAAAATGGTGCCAGACTGTTGCAAATTCTCCCCTGGAAGGTTTGGCGGTGGAAACAGAAGGCTTTTTATCATAGGAAATGAAATCAGCCCTCAAAGACAAAACCTGTGGGGGGAAAAATTTTCTAAGCCCCGGGGTCACAATTTCAACAAAAATCTGATATTCTCCAGTTCACTCAAAAATGGTGCCAAACTGTTGCAAATTCTCCCTTGAAAGGTTTGGCGGTGGAAACAGAAGTCTTTTTGTCATAGGAAATTAAATCAGCCCTCTAAGACAAAACCTGTGAAAAAAAAATTTTCTAAGGCTCGGGGTCACAATTTCAGCAAAAATCTGAAATTCTCCAATACTCTCAAAAATGGTGCCAAACTGTTGCAGATTCTCCCCTGAAATGTTTGGCGGTGGAAAGAGAAGGCTTTTTTCATAGGAAATGAAATCAGCCCTCGAAGACAAAACCTGTGGGGGGAAAAAATTCTAAGCCCCGGGGTCACAATTTCAGCAAAAATCTGAAATTCTCCAATTCACTCAAAATTGGTGCCAAACTGTTGCAAATTCTCCCCTGAAAGCTTTGGAGGTGGAAACAGAAGGCTTTTTGTCATAGGAAATGAAATCAGCCCTCTAAGACAAAACCTGTGGAAAAAAAATATTCTAAGGCTCGGGGTCACAATTTCAGCAAAAATCTGAAATTCTCCAAGTCTCTCAAAAATGGTGCCAAACTGTTGCAAATTCTCCCCTGAAATGTTTGGCGGTGTAAACAGAAGCCTTTTTATCATAGGAAATGAAATCAGCCCTCGAAGACAAAACCTGCGGGGAAAAAAATTTCTAACCCCGGGGTCACAATTTCAGCAAAAATCTGAAATTCTCCAGTTCACTCAAAAATGGTGCCAAACTGTTGCAAATTCTCCCCTGAAAGGTTTGGCGGCGGAAACAGAAGGCTTTTTGTCATAGGAAATGAAATCAGCCCTCTAAGACAAAACCTGTGGAAAAAAATTATTCCAAGGCTCGGGGTCACAATTTCAGCAAAAATCTGAAATTCTCCAAGTATCTCAAAAATCTTGCCAGACTGTTGCAAATTCTCCCCTGAAAGGTTTGGCGGTGGAAACAGAAGGCTTTTTATCATAGGAAATGAAATCAGCCCTCGAAGACAAAACCTGTGGGGGAAAAAAATTCTAAGCCCCGTGGTCACAATTTCAGCAAAAATCTGAAATTCTCCAGTTCACTCAAAAATGGTGCCAAACTGTTGCAAATTCTCCCCTGAAAGGTTTGGCGGTGGAAACAGAAGGCTTTTTGTCACAGGAAATGAAATCAGCCCTCAAAGACAAAACCTGTGGGGGAAAAAATATTCTAAGGCTCGGGGTCACAATTTCAGCAAAAATCTGAAATTCTCCAAGTCTCTCAAAAATGGTGCCAGACTGTTGCAAATTCTCCCCTGGAAGGTTTGGCGGTGGAAACAGAAGGCTTTTTATCATAGGAAATGAAATCAGCCCTCAAAGACAAAACCTGTGGGGGAAAACATTTTCTAAGCCCCAGGGTCACAATTTCAACAAAAATCTGATATTCTCCAGTTCACTCAAAAATAGTGCCAAACTGTTGCAAATTCTCCCCTGAAAGGTTTGGTGGTGGAAACAGAAGGCTTTTTGTCATAGGAAATGAAATCAGCCCTCGGAGACAAAACGTGTGAAAAAAAATTTTTCTAAGGCTCGGGGTCACAATTTCAGCAAAAATATGAAATTCTCCAATTCTCTCAAAAATGGTGCCAAACTGTTGCACATGCTCCCCTGAAAGGTTTGGCGGTGTAAACAGAAGCCTTTTTATCATAGGAAATGAAATCAGCCCTCTAAGACAAAACCTGTGGGAAAAAAAATTTCTAAGGCTCGGGGTCACAATTTCAGCAAAAATCTGAAATTCTCCAGTTCACTCAAAAATGGTGCCAAACTGTTGCAAATTCTCCCCTGAAAGGTTTGGCGGCGGAAACAGAAGGCTTTTTGTCATAGGAAATGAAATCAGCCCTCTAAGACAAAACCTGTGGAAAAAAAATATTCTAAGGCTCGGGGTCACAATTTCAGCAAAAATCTGAAATTCTCCAAGTATCTCAAAAATGGTGCCAGACTGTTGCAAATTCTCCCCTGAAAGGTTTGGCGGTGGAAACAGAAGGCTTTTTATCATAGGAAATGAAATCAGCCCTCAAAGACAAAACCTGTAGGGAAAAAAAATTTTAAGCCCCGGGGTCACAATTTCAGCAAAAATCTGAAATTCTCCAGTTCACTCAAAAATGGTGCCAAACTGTTGCAAATTCTCCCCTGAAAGGTTTGGCGGTGGAAACCGAAGGCTTTTTGTCATAGGAAATTAAATCAGTCCTCGAAGACAAAACCTGTGGGGAAAAAATTTTCTAAGCCCCGGGGTCACAATTTCAACAAAAATCTGATATTCTCCAGTTCACTCAAAAATGGTGCCAAACTGTTGCAAATTCTCCCTTGAAAGGTTTGGCGGTGGAAACAGAAGGCTTTTTGTCATAGGAAATGAAATCAGCCCTCTAAGACAAAACCTGTGAAAAAAAAATATTCTAAGGCTCGGGGTCACAATTTCAGCAAAAATCTGAAATTCTCCAAGTCTCTCAAAAATGGTGCCAGACTGTTGCAAATTCTCCCCTGGAAGGTTTGGCGGTGGAAACAGAAGGCTTTTTATCATAGGAAATGAAATCAGCCCTCGAAGACAAAACCTGTGGGGGAAAAAATTTCTAAGCCCCGGGGTCACAATTTCAGCAAAAATCTGAAATTCTCCAATTCTCTCAAAAATGGTGCTAAACTGTTGCAAATTCTCCCCTGAAAGGTTTGGCGGTGGAAACAGAAGCCTTTTTATCATAGAAAATGAAATCAGCCCTCGAAGACAAAACCTGTGGGGGAAAAAATTTTCTAAGCCCCAGGGTCACAATTTCAGCAAAAATCTGAAATTCTCCAGTTCACTCAAAAATGGTGCCAAATTGTTGCAAATTCTCCCCTGAAAGGTTTGGCGGTGGAAACAGAAGGCCTTTTGTCATAGGAAATTAAATCAGCCCTCTAAGACAAAACCTGTGAAAAAAAAATTTTCTAAGGCTCGGGGTCACAATTTCAGCAAAAATCTGAAATTCTCCAATACTCTCAAAAATGGTGCCAAACTGTTGCAAATTCTCCCCTGAAATGTTTGGCGGTGGAAAGAGAAGGCTTTTTATCATAGGAAATGAAATCAGCCCTCAAAGACAAAACCTGTGGGGGGAAAAAAATTCTAAGCCCCGGGGTCACAATTTGAACAAAAATCTGAAATTCTCCAGTTCACTCAAAAATGGTGCCAAACTGTTGCAAATTCTCCCCTGAAAGGTTTGGCGGTGGAAACAGAAGGCTTTTTATCATAGGAAATGAAATCTGCCCTCGAAGACAAAACCTGTGGGGGAAAAAAATTCTAAGCCCCGTGGTCACAATTTCAGCAAAAATCTGAAATTCTCCAGTTCACTCAAAAATGGTGCCAAACTGTTGCAAATTCTCCCCTGAAAGCTTTGGCGGTGGAAACAGAAGGCTTTTTGTCATAGGAAATGAAATCAGCCCTCTAAGACAAAACCTGTGAAAAAAAAATATTCTAAGGCTCGGGGTCACAATTTCAGCAAAAATCTGAAATTCTCCAATTCTCTCCAAAATGGTGCCAGACTGTTGCAAATTCTCCCCTGGAAGGTTTGGCGGTGGAAACAGAAGGCTTTTTATCATAGGAAATGAAATCAGCCCTCAAAGACAAAACCTGTGGGGGGGAAAATTTTCTAAGCCCCAGGGTCACAATTTCAGCAAAAATCTGAAATTCTCCAATTCTCTCAGAAATGGTGCTAAACTGTTGCAAATTCTCCCCTGAAAGGTTTGGCGGTGGAAACAGAAGGCTTTTTATCATAGAAAATGAAACCAGCCCTCGAAGACAAAACCTGTGAAAAAAAAAATGTCTAAGGCTCGGGGTCACAATTTCAGCAAAAATCTGAAATTCTCCAGTTCACTCAAAAATGGTGCCAAACTGTTGCAAATTCTCCCCTGAAAGGTTTGGCGGCGGAAACAGAAGGCTTTTTGTCATAGGAAATGAAATCAGCCCTCTAAGACAAAACCTGTGGAAAAAAAAAATTTTCTAAGGCTCGGGGTCACAATTTCAGCAAAAATCTGAAATTCTCCAAGTATCTCAAAAATGTTGCCAGACTGTTGCAAATTCTCCCCTGAAAGGTTTGGCGGTGGAAACAGAAGGCTTTTTATCATAGGAAATGAAATCAGCCCTCAAAGACAAAACCTGTAGGGGAAAAAAAATTTAAGCCCCGGGGTCACAATTTCAGCAAAAATCTGAAATTCTCCAGTTCACTCAAAAATGGTGCCAAACTGTTGCAAATGCACCCCTGAAAGGTTTGGCGGTGGAAACAGAAGGCTTTTTGTGATAGGAAATGAAATCAGCCCTCAAAGACAAAACCTGTAGGGAGAAAAATTTCTAAGCCCCGGGGTCAAAATTTCAGCAAAAATCTGAAATTCTCCAGTTCACTCAAAAATGGTGCCAAACTGTTGCAAATTCTCCCCTGAAAGGTTTGGCGGTGGAAACAGAAGGCTTTTTGTCATAGGAAATGAAATCAGCCCTCAAAGACAAAACCTGTGGGGGGGGGGGGAAATTTCTAAGCCCCGGGGTCACAATTTCAACAAAAATCTGAAATTCTCCAGTTCACTCAAAAATGGTGCCAAACTGTTGCAAATTCTCCCCTGAAAGGTTTGGTGGTGGAAACAGAAGGCTTTTTATCATAGGAAATGAAATCAGCCCTCGAAGACAAAACCTGTGGGGGAAAAAATTTCTAAGCCCCGGGGTCACAATTTCAGCAAAAATCTGAAATTCTCCAATTCTCTCAAAAATGGTGCTAAACTGTTGCAAATTCTCCCCTGAAAGGTTTGGCGGTGGAAACAGAAGCCTTTTTATCATAGAAAATGAAATCAGCCCTCGAAGACAAAACCTGTGGGGGAAAAAATTTTCTAAGCCCCAGGGTCACAATTTCAGCAAAAATCTGAAATTCTCCAGTTCACTCAAAAATGGTGCCAAATTGTTGCAAATTCTCCCCTGAAAGGTTTGGCGGTGGAAACAGAAGGCCTTTTGTCATAGGAAATTAAATCAGCCCTCTAAGACAAAACCTGTGAAAAAAAAATTTTCTAAGGCTCGGGGTCACAATTTCAGCAAAAATCTGAAATTCTCCAATACTCTCAAAAATGGTGCCAAACTGTTGCAAATTCTCCCCTGAAATGTTTGGCGGTGGAAAGAGAAGGCTTTTTATCATAGGAAATGAAATCAGCCCTCAAAGACAAAACCTGTGAAAAAAAAAATTCTAAGCCCCGGGGTCACAATTTCAGCAAAAATCTGAAATTCTCCAGTTCACTCAAAATTGGTGCCAAACTGTTGCAAATTCTCCCCTGAAAGGTTTGGCGGTGGAAACAGAAGGCTTTTTGTCATAGGAAATGAAATCAGCCCTCTAAGACAAAACCTGTGGAAAAAAAATATTCTAAGTCTCGGGGTCACAATTTCAGCAAAAATCTGAAATTCTCCAAGTCTCTCAAAAATGGTGCCAGACTGTTGCAAATTCTCCCCTGGAAGGTTTGGCGGTGGAAACAGAAGGCTTTTTATCATAGGAAATGAAATCAGCCCTCAAAGACAAAACCTGTGGGGGGAAAAAAATTCTAAGCCCCGGGGTCACAATTTGAACAAAAATCTGAAATTCTCCAGTTCACTCAAAAATGGTGCCAAACTGTTGCAAATTCTCCCCTGAAAGGTTTGGCGGTGGAAACAGAAGGCTTTTTATCATAGGAAATGAAATCTGCCCTCGAAGACAAAACCTGTGGGGGAAAAAAATTCTAAGCCCCGTGGTCACAATTTCAGCAAAAATCTGAAATTCTCCAGTTCACTCAAAAATGGTGCCAAACTGTTGCAAATTCTCCCCTGAAAGCTTTGGCGGTGGAAACAGAAGGCTTTTTGTCATAGGAAATGAAATCAGCCCTCTAAGACAAAACCTGTGAAAAAAAAATATTCTAAGGCTCGGGGTCACAATTTCAGCAAAAATCTGAAATTCTCCAATTCTCTCCAAAATGGTGCCAGACTGTTGCAAATTCTCCCCTGGAAGATTTGGCGGTGGAAACAGAAGGCTTTTTATCATAGGAAATGAAATCAGCCCTCAAAGACAAAACCTGTGGGGGGAAAAATTTTCTAAGCCCCAGGGTCACAATTTCAGCAAAAATCTGAAATTCTCCAATTCTCTCAGAAATGGTGCTAAACTGTTGCAAATTCTCCCCTGAAAGGTTTGGCGGTGGAAACAGAAGGCTTTTTATCATAGAAAATGAAACCAGCCCTCGAAGACAAAACCTGTGGGAAAAAAAATGTCTAAGGCTCGGGGTCACAATTTCAGCAAAAATCTGAAATTCTCCAGTTCACTCAAAAATGGTGCCAAACTGTTGCAAATTCTCCCCTGAAAGGTTTGGCGGCGGAAACAGAAGGCTTTTTGTCATAGGAAATGAAATCAGCCCTCTAAGACAAAACCTGTGGAAAAAAAATATTCTAAGGCTCGGGGTCACAATTTCAGCAAAAATCTGAAATTCTCCAAGTATCTCAAAAATGTTGCCAGACTGTTGCAAATTCTCCCCTGAAAGGTTTGGCGGTGGAAACAGAAGGCTTTTTATCATAGGAAATGAAATCAGCCCTCAAAGACAAAACCTGTAGGGGAAAAAAAATTTAAGCCCCGGGGTCACAATTTCAGCAAAAATCTGAAATTCTCCAGTTCACTCAAAAATGGTGCCAAACTGTTGCAAATGCACCCGTGAAAGGTTTGGCGGTGGAAACAGAAGGCTTTTTGTGATAGGAAATGAAATCAGCCCTCGACAACTTTACCTGTGGAAAAAAAAATTTCTAACCCCGGGGTCACAATTTCAGCAAAAATCTGAAATTCTCCAATACTCTCAAAAATGGTGCCAAACTGTTGCAAATTCTCCCCTGAAAGGTTTGGCGGTGGAAAGAGAAGGCTTTTTATCATAGGAAATGATATCAGACCTCGAAGACAAAACCTGTGGGGGGGGAAAATTCTAAGCCCCGGGGTCACAATTTCAGCAAAAATCTGAAATTCTCCAAGTCTCTCAAAAATGGTGCCAGACTGTTGCAAATTCTCCCCTGGAAGGTTTGGCGGTGGAAACAGAAGGCTTTTTATCATAGGAAATGAAATCAGCCCTCAAAGACAAAACCTGTGGGGGAAAACATTTTCTAAGCCCCAGGGTCACAATTTCAACAAAAATCTGATATTCTCCAGTTCACTCAAAAATAGTGCCAAACTGTTGCAAATTCTCCCCTGAAAGGTTTGGTGGTGGAAACAGAAGGCTTTTTGTCATAGGAAATGAAATCAGCCCTCGAAGACAAAACGTGTGAAAAAAAAATTTTCTAAGGCTCGGGGTCACAATTTCAGCAAAAATCTGAAATTCTCCAATTCTCTCAAAAATGGTGCCAAACTGTTGCACATGCTCCCCTGAAAGGTTTGGCGGTGTAAACAGAAGCCTTTTTATCATAGGAAATGAAATCAGCCATCGACAACTTTACCTGCGAAAAAAAAAATTTCTAAGCCCCGGGGTCACAATTTCAGCAAAAATCTAAAATTCTCCAATTCTCTCAGAAATGGTGCTAAACTGTTGCAAATTCTCCCCTGAAAGGTTTGGCGGTGGAAACAGAAGGCTTTTTATCATAGAAAATGAAACCAGCCCTCGAAGACAAAACCTGTGGGGGAAAAAATGTCTAAGGCTCGGGGTCACAATTTCAGCAAAAATCTGAAATTCTCCAAGTCTCTCAAAAATGGTGCCAGACTGTTGCAAATTCTCCCCTGGAAGGTTTGGCGGTGGAAACAGAAGGCTTTTTATCATAGGAAATGAAATCAGCCCTCAGAGACAAAACCTGTAGGGGAAAAAAATTTTAAGACCCGGGGTCACAATTTCAGCAAAAATCTGAAATTCTCCAGTTCGCTCAAAAATGGTGCCAAACTGTTGCAAATTCTCCCCTGAAAGGTTTGGCGGTGGAAACAGAAGGCTTTTTGTCACAGGAAATGAAATCAGCCCTCAAAGACAAAACCTGTGGGGGAAAAATATTCTAAGGCTCGGGGTCACAATTTCAGCAAAAATCTGAAATTCTCCAAGTCTCTCAAAAATGGTGCCAGACTGTTGCAAATTCTCCCCTGGAAGGTTTGGCGGTGGAAACAGAAGGCTTTTTATCATAGGAAATGAAATCAGCCCTCAAAGACAAAACCTGTGGGGGAAAACATTTTCTAAGCCCCAGGGTCACAATTTCAACAAAAATCTGATATTCTCCAGTTCACTCAAAAATAGTGCCAAACTGTTGCAAATTCTCCCCTGAAAGGTTTGGTGGTGGAAACAGAAGGCTTTTTGTCATAGGAAATGAAATCAGCCCTCGGAGACAAAACGTGTGAAAAAAAATTTTTCTAAGGCTCGGGGTCACAATTTCAGCAAAAATATGAAATTCTCCAATTCTCTCAAAAATGGTGCCAAACTGTTGCACATGCTCCCCTGAAAGGTTTGGCGGTGGAAACAGAAGGCTTTTTATCATAGGAAATGAAATCAGCCCTCTAAGACAAAACCTGTGGAAAAAAAATATTCTAAGGCTCGGGGTCACAATTTCAGCAAAAATATGAAATTCTCCAATACTCTCAAAAATGGTGCCAAACTGTTGCAAATTCTCCCCTGAAAGGTTTGGCGGTGGAAACAGAAGGCTTTTTATCATAGAAAATGAAACCAGCCCTCGAAGACAAAACCTGTGGGGGAAAAAATGTCTAAGGCTCGGGGTCACAATTTCAGCAAAAATCTGAAATTCTCCAGTTCACTCAAAAATGGTGCCAAACTGTTGCAAATTCTCCCCTGAAAGGTTTGGCGGCGGAAACAGAAGGCTTTTTGTCATAGGAAATGAAATCAGCCCTCTAAGACAAAACCTGTGGAAAAAAAATATTCTAAGGCTCGGGGTCACAATTTCAGCAAAAATCTGAAATTCTCCAGTTCACTCAAAAATGGTGCCAAACTGTTGCAAATTCTCCCCTGAAAGGTTTGGCGGTGGAAACAGAAGGCTTTTTATCATAGGAAATGAAATCAGCCCTCAGAGACAAAACCTGTAGGGGAAAAAAATTTTAAGACCCGGGGTCACAATTTCAGCAAAAATCTGAAATTCTCCAGTTCGCTCAAAAATGGTGCCAAACTGTTGCAAATTCTCCCCTGAAAGGTTTGGTGGTGGAAACCGAAGGCTTTTTGTCACAGGAAATTAAATCAGTCCTTGAAGACAAAACCTGTGGGGAAAAAATTTCCTAAGCCCCGGTGTCACAATTTCAACAAAAATCTGATATTCTCCAGTTCACTCAAAAATGGTGCCAAACTGTTGCAAATTCTCCCTTGAAAGGTTTGGCGGTGGAAACAGAAGGCTTTTTGTCATAGGAAATGAAATCAGCCCTCAAAGACAAAACCTGTGGGGGGAAAAATTTTCTAAGCCCCGGGGTCACAATTTCAACAAAAATCTGATATTCTCCAGTTCACTCAAAAATGGTGCCAAACTGTTGCAAATTCTCCCTTGAAAGGTTTGGCGGTGGAAACAGAAGTCTTTTTGTCATAGGAAATTAAATCAGCCCTCTAAGACAAAACCTGTGAAAAAAAAATTTTCTAAGGCTCGGGGTCACAATTTCAGCAAAAATCTGAAATTCTCCAATACTCTCAAAAATGGTGCCAAACTGTTGCAGATTCTCCCCTGAAATGTTTGGCGGTGGAAAGAGAAGGCTTTTTTCATAGGAAATGAAATCAGCCCTCGAAGACAAAACCTGTGGGGGAAAAAAATTCTAAGCCCCGGGGTCACAATTTCAGCAAAAATCTGAAATTCTCCAGTTCACTCAAAATTGGTGCCAAACTGTTGCAAATTCTCCCCTGAAAGCTTTGGAGGTGGAAACAGAAGGCTTTTTGTCATAGGAAATGAAATCAGCCCTCTAAGACAAAACCTGTGGAAAAAAAATATTCTAAGGCTCGGGGTCACAATTTCAGCAAAAATCTGAAATTCTCCAAGTCTCTCAAAAATGGTGCCAAACTGTTGCAAATTCTCCCCTGAAATGTTTGGCGGTGTAAACAGAAGCCTTTTTATCATAGGAAATGAAATCAGCCCTCGAAGACAAAACCTGCGGGGAAAAAAATTTCTAACCCCGGGGTCACAATTTCAGCAAAAATCTGAAATTCTCCAGTTCACTCAAAAATGGTGCCAAACTGTTGCAAATTCTCCCCTGAAAGGTTTGGCGGCGGAAACAGAAGGCTTTTTGTCATAGGAAATGAAATCAGCCCTCTAAGACAAAACCTGTGGAAAAAAATTATTCCAAGGCTCGGGGTCACAATTTCAGCAAAAATCTGAAATTCTCCAAGTATCTCAAAAATCTTGCCAGACTGTTGCAAATTCTCCCCTGAAAGGTTTGGCGGTGGAAACAGAAGGCTTTTTATCATAGGAAATGAAATCAGCCCTCGAAGACAAAACCTGTGGGGGAAAAAATTCTAAGCCCCGTGGTCACAATTTCAGCAAAAATCTGAAATTCTCCAGTTCACTCAAAAATGGTGCCAAACTGTTGCAAATTCTCCCCTGAAAGGTTTGGCGGTGGAAACAGAAGGCTTTTTGTCACAGGAAATGAAATCAGCCCTCAAAGACAAAACCTGTGGGGGAAAAAATATTCTAAGGCTCGGGGTCACAATTTCAGCAAAAATCTGAAATTCTCCAAGTCTCTCAAAAATGGTGCCAAACTGTTGCAAATTCTCCCCTGAAATGTTTGGCGGTGTAAACAGAAGCCTTTTTATCATAGGAAATGAAATCAGCCCTCGAAGACAAAACCTGCGGGGAAAAAAATTTCTAACCCCGGGGTCACAATTTCAGCAAAAATCTGAAATTCTCCAGTTCACTCAAAAATGGTGCTAAACTGTTGCAAATTCTCCCCTGAAAGGTTTGGCGGCGGAAACAGAAGGCTTTTTGTCATAGGAAATGAAATCAGCCCTCTAAGACAAAACCTGTGGAAAAAAATTATTCCAAGGCTCGGGGTCACAATTTCAGCAAAAATCTGAAATTCTCCAAGTATCTCAAAAATCTTGCCAGACTGTTGCAAATTCTCCCCTGAAAGGTTTGGCGGTGGAAACAGAAGGCTTTTTATCATAGGAAATGAAATCAGCCCTCGAAGACAAAACCTGTGGGGGAAAAAATTCTAAGCCCCGTGGTCACAATTTCAGCAAAAATCTGAAATTCTCCAGTTCACTCAAAAATGGTGCCAAACTGTTGCAAATTCTCCCCTGAAAGGTTTGGCGGTGGAAACAGAAGGCTTTTTGTCACAGGAAATGAAATCAGCCCTCAAAGACAAAACCTGTGGGGGAAAAAATATTCTAAGGCTCGGGGTCACAATTTCAGCAAAAATCTGAAATTCTCCAAGTCTCTCAAAAATGGTGCCAGACTGTTGCAAATTCTCCCCTGGAAGGTTTGGCGGTGGAAACAGAAGGCTTTTTATCATAGGAAATGAAATCAGCCCTCAAAGACAAAACCTGTGGGGGAAAACATTTTCTAAGCCCCAGAGTCACAATTTCAACAAAAATCTGATATTCTCCAGTTCACTCAAAAATAGTGCCAAACTGTTGCAAATTCTCCCCTGAAAGGTTTGGTGGTGGAAACAGAAGGCTTTTTGTCATAGGAAATGAAATCAGCCCTCGGAGACAAAACGTGTGAAAAAAAATTTTTCTAAGGCTCGGGGTCACAATTTCAGCAAAAATATGAAATTCTCCAATTCTCTCAAAAATGGTGCCAAACTGTTGCACATGCTCCCCTGAAAGGTTTGGCGGTGGAAACAGAAGGCTTTTTATCATAGGAAATGAAATCAGCCCTCAAAGACAAAACCTGTGGGGGAAAACATTTTCTAAGCCCCAGGGTCACAATTTCAACAAAAATCTGATATTCTCCAGTTCACTCAAAAATAGTGCCAAACTGTTGCAAATTCTCCCCTGAAAGGTTTGGTGGTGGAAACAGAAGGCTTTTTGTCATAGGAAATGAAATCAGCCCTCGGAGACAAAACGTGTGAAAAAATTTTTTTCTAAGGCTCGGGGTCACAATTTCAGCAAAAATATGAAATTCTCCAATTCTCTCAAAAATGGTGCCAAACTGTTGCACATGCTCCCCTGAAAGGTTTGGCGGTGGAAACAGAAGGCTTTTTATCATAGGAAATGAAATCAGCCCTCTAAGACAAAACCTGTGAAAAAAAAAAATTCTAAGGCTCGGGGTCACAATTTCAGCAAAAATATGAAATTCTCCAATACTCTCAAAAATGGTGCCAAACTGTTGCAAATTCTCCCCTGAAAGGTTTGGCGGTGGAAACAGAAGGCTTTTTATCATAGAAAATGAAACCAGCCCTCGAAGACAAAACCTGTGGGGGAAAAAATGTCTAAGGCTCGGGGTCACAATTTCAGCAAAAATCTGAAATTCTCCAGTTCACTCAAAAATGGTGCCAAACTGTTGCAAATTCTCCCCTGAAAGGTTTGGCGGCGGAAACAGAAGGCTTTTTGTCATAGGAAATGAAATCAGCCCTCTAAGACAAAACCTGTGGAAAAAAAATATTCTAAGGCTCGGGGTCACAATTTCAGCAAAAATCTGAAATTCTCCAGTTCACTCAAAAATGGTGCCAAACTGTTGCAAATTCTCCCCTGAAAGGTTTGGCGGTGGAAACAGAAGGCTTTTTATCATAGGAAATGAAATCAGCCCTCAGAGACAAAACCTGTAGGGGAAAAAAATTTTAAGACCCGGGGTCACAATTTCAGCAAAAATCTGAAATTCTCCAGTTCGCTCAAAAATGGTGCCAAACTGTTGCAAATTCTCCCCTGAAAGGTTTGGTGGTGGAAACCGAAGGCTTTTTGTCACAGGAAATTAAATCAGTCCTTGAAGACAAAACCTGTGGGGAAAAAATTTTCTAAGCCCCAGGGTCACAATTTCAACAAAAATCTGATATTCTCCAGTTCACTCAAAAATAGTGCCAAACTGTTGCAAATTCTCCCCTGAAAGGTTTGGTGGTGGAAACAGAAGGCTTTTTGTCATAGGAAATGAAATCAGCCCTCTAAGACAAAACCTGTGAAAAAAAAAATTTCTAAGGCTCGGGGTCACAATTTCAGCAAAAATATGAAATTCTCCAATACTCTCAAAAATGGTGCCAAACTGTTGCAAATTCTCCCCTGAAAGGTTTGGCGGTGGAAACAGAAGGCTTTTTATCATAGAAAATGAAACCAGCCCTCGAAGACAAAACCTGTGGGGGAAAAAATGTCTAAGGCTCGGGGTCACAATTTCAGCAAAAATCTGAAATTCTCCAGTTCACTCAAAAATGGTGCCAAACTGTTGCAAATTCTCCCCTGAAAGGTTTGGCGGCGGAAACAGAAGGCTTTTTGTCATAGGAAATGAAATCAGCCCTCTAAGACAAAACCTGTGGAAAAAAAATATTCTAAGGCTCGGGGTCACAATTTCAGCAAAAATCTGAAATTCTCCAGTTCACTCAAAAATGGTGCCAAACTGTTGCAAATTCTCCCCTGAAAGGTTTGGCGGTGGAAACAGAAGGCTTTTTATCATAGGAAATGAAATCAGCCCTCAGAGACAAAACCTGTAGGGGAAAAAAATTTTAAGACCCGGGGTCACAATTTCAGCAAAAATCTGAAATTCTCCAGTTCGCTCAAAAATGGTGCCAAACTGTTGCAAATTCTCCCCTGAAAGGTTTGGTGGTGGAAACCGAAGGCTTTTTGTCACAGGAAATTAAATCAGTCCTTGAAGACAAAACCTGTGGGGAAAAAATTTCCTAAGCCCCGGTGTCACAATTTCAACAAAAATCTGATATTCTCCAGTTCACTCAAAAATGGTGCCAAACTGTTGCAAATTCTCCCTTGAAAGGTGTGGCGGTGGAAACAGAAGGCTTTTTGTCATAGGAAATGAAATCAGCCCTCTAAGACAAAACCTGTGAAAAAAAAAATATTCTAAGGCTCGGGGTCACAATTTCAGCAAAAATCTGAAATTCTCCAAGTCTCTCAAAAATGGTGCCAGACTGTTGCAAATTCTCCCCTGGAAGGTTTGGCGGTGGAAACAGAAGGCTTTTTATCATAGGAAATGAAATCAGCCCTCAAAGACAAAACCTGTGGGGGGAAAAATTTTCTAAGCCCCGGGGTCACAATTTCAACAAAAATCTGATATTCTCCAGTTCACTCAAAAATGGTGCCAAACTGTTGCAAATTCTCCCTTGAAAGGTTTGGCGGTGGAAACAGAAGTCTTTTTGTCATAGGAAATTAAATCAGCCCTCTAAGACAAAACCTGTGAAAAAAAAATTTTCTAAGGCTCGGGGTCACAATTTCAGCAAAAATCTGAAATTCTCCAATACTCTCAAAAATGGTGCCAAACTGTTGCAGATTCTCCCCTGAAATGTTTGGCGGTGGAAAGAGAAGGCTTTTTTCATAGGAAATGAAATCAGCCCTCGAAGACAAAACCTGTGGGGGAAAAAAATTCTAAGCCCCGGGGTCACAATTTCAGCAAAAATCTGAAATTCTCCAGTTCACTCAAAATTGGTGCCAAACTGTTGCAAATTCTCCCCTGAAAGCTTTGGAGGTGGAAACAGAAGGCTTTTTGTCATAGGAAATGAAATCAGCCCTCTAAGACAAAACCTGTGGAAAAAAAATATTCTAAGGCTCGGGGTCACAATTTCAGCGAAAATCTGAAATTCTCCAAGTCTCTCAAAAATGGTGCCAAACTGTTGCAAATTCTCCCCTGAAATGTTTGGCGGTGTAAACAGAAGCCTTTTTATCATAGGAAATGAAATCAGCCCTCGAAGACAAAACCTGCGGGGAAAAAGATTTCTAACCCCGGGGTCACAATTTCAGCAAAAATCTGAAATTCTCCAGTTCACTCAAAAATGGTGCCAAACTGTTGCAAATTCTCCCCTGAAAGGTTTGGCGGCGGAAACAGAAGGCTTTTTGTCATAGGAAATGAAATCAGCCCTCTAAGACAAAACCTGTGGAAAAAAATTATTCCAAGGCTCGGGGTCACAATTTCAGCAAAAATCTGAAATTCTCCAAGTATCTCAAAAATCTTGCCAGACTGTTGCAAATTCTCCCCTGAAAGGTTTGGCGGTGGAAACAGAAGGCTTTTTATCATAGGAAATGAAATCAGCCCTCGAAGACAAAACCTGTGGGGGAAAAAAATTCTAAGCCCCGTGGTCACAATTTCAGCAAAAATCTGAAATTCTCCAGTTCACTCAAAAATGGTGCCAAACTGTTGCAAATTCTCCCCTGAAAGGTTTGGCGGTGGAAACAGAAGGCTTTTTGTCATAGGAAATTAAATCAGCCCTCTAAGACAAAACCTGTGAAAAAAAAATATTCTAAGGCTCGAGGTCACAATTTCAGCAAAAATCTGAAATTCTCCAAGTCTCTCAAAAATGGTGCCAGACTGTTGCAAATTCTCCCCTGGAAGGTTTGGCGGTGGAAACAGAAGGCTTTTTATCATAGGAAATGAAATCAGCCCTCAAAGACAAAACCTGTGGGGGAAAACATTTTCTAAGCCCCAGGGTCACAATTTCAACAAAAATCTGATATTCTCCAGTTCACTCAAAAATAGTGCCAAACTGTTGCAAATTCTCCCCTGAAAGGTTTGGTGGTGGAAACAGAAGGCTTTTTGTCATAGGAAATGAAATCAGCCCTCTAAGACAAAACCTGTGAAAAAAAATTTTTCTAAGGCTCGGGGTCACAATTTCAGCAAAAATATGAAATTCTCCAATACTCTCAAAAATGGTGCCAAACTGTTGCAGATTCTCCCCTGAAATGTTTGGCGGTGGAAAGAGAAGGCTTTTTTCATAGGAAATGAAATCAGCCCTCGAAGACAAAACCTGTGGGGGAAAAAAATTCTAAGCCCCGGGGTCACAATTTCAGCAAAAATCTGAAATTCTCCAGTTCACTCAAAATTGGTGCCAAACTGTTGCAAATTCTCCCCTGAAAGCTTTGGAGGTGGAAACAGAAGGCTTTTTGTCATAGGAAATGAAATCAGCCCTCTAAGACAAAACCTGTGGAAAAAAAAATATTCTAAGGCTCGGGGTCACAATTTCAGCGAAAATCTGAAATTCTCCAAGTCTCTCAAAAATGGTGCCAAACTGTTGCAAATTCTCCCCTGAAATGTTTGGCGGTGTAAACAGAAGCCTTTTTATCATAGGAAATGAAATCAGCCCTCGAAGACAAAACCTGCGGGGAAAAAAATTTCTAACCCCGGGGTCACAATTTCAGCAAAAATCTGAAATTCTCCAGTTCACTCAAAAATGGTGCCAAACTGTTGCAAATTCTCCCCTGAAAGGTTTGGCGGCGGAAACAGAAGGCTTTTTGTCATAGGAAATGAAATCAGCCCTCTAAGACAAAACCTGTGGAAAAAAATTATTCCAAGGCTCGGGGTCACAATTTCAGCAAAAATCTGAAATTCTCCAAGTATCTCAAAAATCTTGCCAGACTGTTGCAAATTCTCCCCTGAAAGGTTTGGCGGTGGAAACAGAAGGCTTTTTATCATAGGAAATGAAATCAGCCCTCGAAGACAAAACCTGTGGGGAAAAAAATTCTAAGCCCCGTGGTCACAATTTCAGCAAAAATCTGAAATTCTCCAGTTCACTCAAAAATGGTGCCAAACTGTTGCAAATTCTCCCCTGAAAGGTTTGGCGGTGGAAACAGAAGGCTTTTTGTCACAGGAAATGAAATCAGCCCTCAAAGACAAAACCTGTGGGGGAAAAAATATTCTAAGGCTCGGGGTCACAATTTCAGCAAAAATCTGAAATTCTCCAAGTCTCTCAAAAATGGTGCCAGACTGTTGCAAATTCTCCCCTGGAAGGTTTGGCGGTGGAAACAGAAGGCTTTTTATCATAGGAAATGAAATCAGCCCTCAAAGACAAAACCTGTGGGGGAAAACATTTTCTAAGCCCCAGGGTCACAATTTCAACAAAAATCTGATATTCTCCAGTTCACTCAAAAATAGTGCCAAACTGTTGCAAATTCTCCCCTGAAAGGTTTGGTGGTGGAAACAGAAGGCTTTTTGTCATAGGAAATGAAATCAGCCCTCTAAGACAAAACCTGTGAAAAAAAATTTTTCTAAGGCTCGGGGTCACAATTTCAGCAAAAATATGAAATTCTCCAATACTCTCAAAAATGGTGCCAAACTGTTGCAGATTCTCCCCTGAAATGTTTGGCGGTGGAAAGAGAAGGCTTTTTTCATAGGAAATGAAATCAGCCCTCGAAGACAAAACCTGTGGGGGAAAAAAATTCTAAGCCCCGGGGTCACAATTTCAGCAAAAATCTGAAATTCTCCAGTTCACTCAAAATTGGTGCCAAACTGTTGCAAATTCTCCCCTGAAAGCTTTGGAGGTGGAAACAGAAGGCTTTTTGTCATAGGAAATGAAATCAGCCCTCTAAGACAAAACCTGTGGGAAAAAAATATTCTAAGGCTCGGGGTCACAATTTCAGCGAAAATCTGAAATTCTCCAAGTCTCTCAAAAATGGTGCCAAACTGTTGCAAATTCTCCCCTGAAATGTTTGGCGGTGTAAACAGAAGCCTTTTTATCATAGGAAATGAAATCAGCCCTCGAAGACAAAACCTGCGGGGAAAAAAATTTCTAACCCCGGGGTCACAATTTCAGCAAAAATCTGAAATTCTCCAGTTCACTCAAAAATGGTGCCAAACTGTTGCAAATTCTCCCCTGAAAGGTTTGGCGGCGGAAACAGAAGGCTTTTTGTCATAGGAAATGAAATCAGCCCTCTAAGACAAAACCTGTGGAAAAAAATTATTCCAAGGCTCGGGGTCACAATTTCAGCAAAAATCTGAAATTCTCCAAGTATCTCAAAAATCTTGCCAGACTGTTGCAAATTCTCCCCTGAAAGGTTTGGCGGTGGAAACAGAAGGCTTTTTATCATAGGAAATGAAATCAGCCCTCGAAGACAAAACCTGTGGGGGGAAAAAATTCTAAGCCCCGTGGTCACAATTTCAGCAAAAATCTGAAATTCTCCAGTTCACTCAAAAATGGTGCCAAACTGTTGCAAATTCTCCCCTGAAAGGTTTGGCGGTGGAAACAGAAGGCTTTTTGTCACAGGAAATGAAATCAGCCCTCAAAGACAAAACCTGTGGGGGAAAACATTTTCTAAGCCCCAGGGTCACAATTTCAACAAAAATCTGATATTCTCCAGTTCACTCAAAAATAGTGCCAAACTGTTGCAAATTCTCCCCTGAAAGGTTTGGTGGTGGAAACAGAAGGCTTTTTGTCATAGGAAATGAAATCAGCCCTCGGAGACAAAACGTGTGAAAAAATTTTTTTCTAAGGCTCGGGGTCACAATTTCAGCAAAAATATGAAATTCTCCAATTCTCTCAAAAATGGTGCCAAACTGTTGCACATGCTCCCCTGAAAGGTTTGGCGGTGGAAACAGAAGGCTTTTTATCATAGGAAATTAAATCAGCCCTCTAAGACAAAACCTGTGAAAAAAAAAATTTCTAAGGCTCGGGGTCACAATTTCAGCAAAAATATGAAATTCTCCAATACTCTCAAAAATGGTGCCAAACTTTTGCAAATTCTCCCCTGAAAGGTTTGGCGGTGGAAACAGAAGGCTTTTTATCATAGAAAATGAAACCAGCCCTCGAAGACAAAACCTGTGGGGAAAAAAATGTGTAAGGCTCGGGGTCACAATTTCAGCAAAAATCTGAAATTCTCCAGTTCACTCAAAAATGGTGCCAGACTGTTGCAAATTCTCCCCTGAAAGGTTTGGCGGTGGAAACAGAAGGCTTTTTATCATAGGAAATGAAATCAGCCCTCAAAGACAAAACCTGTAGGGAAAAAAAATTTTAAGCCCCGGGGTCACAATTTCAGCAAAAATCTGAAATTCTCCAGTTCACTCAAAAATGGTGCCAAACTGTTGCAAATTCTCCCCTGAAAGGTTTGGTGGTGGAAACCGAAGGCTTTTTGTCATAGGAAATTAAATCAGTCCTTGAAGACAAAACCTGTGGGGAAAAAATTTCCTAAGCCCGGGTGTCACAATTTCAACAAAAATCTGATATTCTCCAGTTCACTCAAAAATGGTGCCAAACTGTTGCAAATTCTCCCTTGAAAGGTTTGGCGGTGGAAACAGAAGGCTTTTTGTCATAGGAAATGAAATCAGCCCTCTAAGACAAAACCTGTGAAAAAAAAATATTCTAAGGCTCGGGGTCACAATTTCAGCAAAAATCTGAAATTCTCCAAGTCTCTCAAAAATGGTGCCAGACTGTTGCAAATTCTCCCCTGGAAGGTTTGGCGGTGGAAACAGAAGGCTTTTTATCATAGGAAATGAAATCAGCCCTCAAAGACAAAACCTGTGGGGGAAAACATTTTCTAAGCCCCAGGGTCACAATTTCAACAAAAATCTGATATTCTCCAGTTCACTCAAAAATAGTGCCAAACTGTTGCAAATTCTCCCCTGAAAGGTTTGGTGGTGGAAACAGAAGGCTTTTTGTCATAGGAAATGAAATCAGCCCTCTAAGACAAAACCTGTGAAAAAATTTTTTTCTAAGGCTCGGGGTCACAATTTCAGCAAAAATATGAAATTCTCCAATACTCTCAAAAATGGTGCCAAACTGTTGCAGATTCTCCCCTGAAATGTTTGGCGGTGGAAAGAGAAGGCTTTTTTCATAGGAAATGAAATCAGCCCTCGAAGACAAAACCTGTGGGGGAAAAAAATTCTAAGCCCCGGGGTCACAATTTCAGCAAAAATCTGAAATTCTCCAGTTCACTCAAAATTGGTGCCAAACTGTTGCAAATTCTCCCCTGAAAGCTTTGGAGGTGGAAACAGAAGGCTTTTTGTCATAGGAAATGAAATCAGCCCTCTAAGACAAAACCTGTGGGAAAAAAATATTCTAAGGCTCGGGGTCACAATTTCAGCGAAAATCTGAAATTCTCCAAGTCTCTCAAAAATGGTGCCAAACTGTTGCAAATTCTCCCCTGAAATGTTTGGCGGTGTAAACAGAAGCCTTTTTATCATAGGAAATGAAATCAGCCCTCGAAGACAAAACCTGCGGGGAAAAAAATTTCTAACCCCGGGGTCACAATTTCAGCAAAAATCTGAAATTCTCCAGTTCACTCAAAAATGGTGCCAAACTGTTGCAAATTCTCCCCTGAAAGGTTTGGCGGCGGAAACAGAAGGCTTTTTGTCATAGGAAATGAAATCAGCCCTCTAAGACAAAACCTGTGGAAAAAAATTATTCCAAGGCTCGGGGTCACAATTTCAGCAAAAATCTGAAATTCTCCAAGTATCTCAAAAATCTTGCCAGACTGTTGCAAATTCTCCCCTGAAAGGTTTGGCGGTGGAAACAGAAGGCTTTTTATCATAGGAAATGAAATCAGCCCTCGAAGACAAAACCTGTGGGGGGAAAAAATTCTAAGCCCCGTGGTCACAATTTCAGCAAAAATCTGAAATTCTCCAGTTCACTCAAAAATGGTGCCAAACTGTTGCAAATTCTCCCCTGAAAGGTTTGGCGGTGGAAACAGAAGGCTTTTTGTCACAGGAAATGAAATCAGCCCTCAAAGACAAAACCTGTGGGGGAAAACATTTTCTAAGCCCCAGGGTCACAATTTCAACAAAAATCTGATATTCTCCAGTTCACTCAAAAATAGTGCCAAACTGTTGCAAATTCTCCCCTGAAAGGTTTGGTGGTGGAAACAGAAGGCTTTTTGTCATAGGAAATGAAATCAGCCCTCGGAGACAAAACGTGTGAAAAAAATTTTTTCTAAGGCTCGGGGTCACAATTTCAGCAAAAATATGAAATTCTCCAATTCTCTCAAAAATGGTGCCAAACTGTTGCACATGCTCCCCTGAAAGGTTTGGCGGTGGAAACAGAAGGCTTTTTATCATAGGAAATTAAATCAGCCCTCTAAGACAAAACCTGTGAAAAAAAAAATTTCTAAGGCTCGGGGTCACAATTTCAGCAAAAATATGAAATTCTCCAATACTCTCAAAAATGGTGCCAAACTTTTGCAAATTCTCCCCTGAAAGGTTTGGCGGTGGAAACAGAAGGCTTTTTATCATAGAAAATGAAACCAGCCCTCGAAGACAAAACCTGTGGGGAAAAAAATGTGTAAGGCTCGGGGTCACAATTTCAGCAAAAATCTGAAATTCTCCAGTTCACTCAAAAATGGTGCCAGACTGTTGCAAATTCTCCCCTGAAAGGTTTGGCGGTGGAAACAGAAGGCTTTTTATCATAGGAAATGAAATCAGCCCTCAAAGACAAAACCTGTAGGGAAAAAAAATTTTAAGCCCCGGGGTCACAATTTCAGCAAAAATCTGAAATTCTCCAGTTCACTCAAAAATGGTGCCAAACTGTTGCAAATTCTCCCCTGAAAGGTTTGGTGGTGGAAACCGAAGGCTTTTTGTCATAGGAAATTAAATCAGTCCTTGAAGACAAAACCTGTGGGGAAAAAATTTCCTAAGCCCGGGTGTCACAATTTCAACAAAAATCTGATATTCTCCAGTTCACTCAAAAATGGTGCCAAACTGTTGCAAATTCTCCCTTGAAAGGTTTGGCGGTGGAAACAGAAGGCTTTTTGTCATAGGAAATGAAATCAGCCCTCTAAGACAAAACCTGTGAAAAAAAAATATTCTAAGGCTCGGGGTCACAATTTCAGCAAAAATCTGAAATTCTCCAAGTCTCTCAAAAATGGTGCCAGACTGTTGCAAATTCTCCCCTGGAAGGTTTGGCGGTGGAAACAGAAGGCTTTTTATCATAGGAAATGAAATCAGCCCTCAAAGACAAAACCTGTGGGGGGAAAAATTTTCTAAGCCCCGGGGTCACAATTTCAACAAAAATCTGATATTCTCCAGTTCACTCAAAAATGGTGCCAAACTGTTGCAAATTCTCCCTTGAAAGGTTTGGCGGTGGAAACAGAAGTCTTTTTGTCATAGGATATTAAATCAGCCCTCTAAGACAAAACCTGTGAAAAAAAAATTTTCTAAGGCTCGGGGTCACAATTTCAGC